>NC_142937.1:87770813-87803313 GCF_046866305.1 Octopus bimaculoides | reverse complement strand
CTTCTGACTTCTTGATTTTCTACGTTGTTTAATTTCGTCCTCTTACGTTCATCCGTTTAATTAAACTCTGTAGAAATGCAGCTGTAGACAAAGTGATTCCAATTTGATGTTCATTTCACAAAAATAAGTAAAATTTTACTATTTTTTTCTAACCCAACCTCAAAAACTGAGGTCTACATAATATTGAGAATACGTGTCTTTTCAAACTGCTCTGTATCTTACATAACATATTCGATACATTTCAAAGCTACTGAATAATTCAGCATCAACGAATTCGTGTATTTTTTGTTTGTTTTTTTTTTCTTTGTTTTTGCTTTTGTCAATTCAGTTTGTTATCTATGATGTTTCTCTAACCAATATTATTCACAAGTATTCACAAGTGTTCATTGTAGAATCACTGGATCAAATGAAATTGATGAGCTGTTTCGATATCCTAATGGATATTCACGTTTCAGTCACTCTTTCTACTGATTACATTGACAACACAAACTCTATCATATTAAGTAAAGGTTGTCGCTGTTTAGCTTTAAGTTAAGCCTGATCAAAGACATTCAACTCGTGATGATCACAGATATTCGCTTAATTTGGGGGGGGGGGAACTGCACTCCAGGCTACGCTATCCAATCTCTTCTTTTGTAATTCGATAAGGTGAAGTTTATTGAAATTTTGGTACTCTTCCAAACAAGAAAAGCTAGGTTCTATATTCGACTTGCCTAAATATTGGTTTTAATTGTGGTTTATTTAGCCCTAGGCCAGCCCTGAATGATCAGATAAATTATTAAGGTCATTCCAGTTGTGAACATCCAATCTCTTTAAAGATATTTACAAACTACACAATCTAATATATTTATCCGATTTGAAAATTTTGGGGGTATGATTAAAAGAGGTTTAGATGATATTTCTATCAGGTTGAACCTACCCACTTAGACTGTTTTGTAAAGTTTAGTCCCGGTTGGTGGGTTTTGAAAGCATATTTTCTTTTGTTTGTTTCTGTCGTTAATCTTGAAATTATCCATGCAACACTTTCCACTGAAGATCTTTAATGTAACATTGTCATCATAACGATAGCATTGATCATTGAACATCCTATTATCTAAATTTTTACCAGCTTTTAAAATAAGATAATAAACTCAAAAGTCATTTACATGCCTTTTGATGTTTACATAAACAACGTGCTTCAGATACCAATTAGCGGATAATAGTCATGTCTAACATCTAATTAGTGGATAATAACTATTTCCAACAACTAATTAGTGGATAATAGTACGATTCATCTGAGATTTAATTCTAGATCCATATTTCTTTATATATTTAAGGGTTAGTTTTTGTCGTAAACATCAGAGGAATATGACATATCGTGTTGTGGTTGTTTTTCATGTAGTTGTTGTTCTTGTTGTAGCATTTAATGTCGTTGTTGTATAACTCTGGTTATACCTGATTGAACTGCCTTATCTTCAAAGGAATTCCGGCCGAGACACCCACACATCGCTTATTTCATGAACAGTGGTGTATCTACAGCTATGTTAGTAAATGTATGCTTTCTTTCTATTATGATAATATGGTGTGATCTAAGCGAGACTTAGCTGTTTTTTCTAGAGATCAGAATGATTGCATAAACATTTCTCCATTAGCACACCTTTGTATTAGTAGAAAACGTAGTTTATAAATTAACTGCGAAGAAAATCGATATGATCGTAGACTATTGCAAGACTATTAAACTCATATAAATAGACTATGAAAATCATATAAATATTTTAAATGAGTTATCTTAGAAAGAAAATTACAAAATCAGAGTTGTGTATTCACAAGCGCATCTGAACAAGTGATAGGTGTTTTACTTGATACCATATGCAATTTTTTTGTCTTTTGCTACTTTTTCTTGCATTCGCAAATTAATTCTAAAATATATATATTACTTCATATTTAATTGAGAAAGAGCCTTGACGTAGCAACATCGAACCTGCTGCAGGTTGTTCTTGTTGACGCTGCTGCTAGGGCTTACCTTTCTTGTATTGGCTTCGACAACAAACGAACCTGTTATCGATGTGCACAGATCGTTCGTGAAGTTGCTCCTGGTATGCGTAAATAGTTAGATCAATACAGAGATTGATGTGGACAAATATCTATCGAATGTAAATAATGAAAATAATGTACATAAAATATCTTTTATTATTATATTTAAAGATTTAACATGTCCAAACAATCAATGCTCTGAATGTTTTCTGTCTAGTATTTGTAGATCATGAACACGTGATTCAGTTTTGAACCTTATGTATGCTTCCCGCTACGTCCGTGCGTTAGTGTTACGTGAGAGTATATTTTGAGTCTAAAAAGAATGCGGACACGGTAGAATAAACATGTTTAGTTACAATCAAGGCACTCCAAATTTAATCTGTCTGGCGAGAGAGGGGACAGGAGTCGTTTGTATGTAGTCCAGTGGCTAAAGTTTAGGTTATTAGCTGTGTAGGTTCCTCGTGTTAAATGGCAGAATGAATTTTGTGTGAATAGTTATTTGCGTATGTACTGTGTAAGAGTTTGTTAAGTCTTGGTTTGTACATTTGTATGAAAGCATTTTCTTTGTTTGTTCGTGCTTTATCTATGGTATTCGCTGAACATAGGCTGAGTGGGAAGACCTGGAAGTCGGGGGACTTATTTTTTGCACATATGTCTATGTGTCCACTCATTGGAACCTGTGTAGTACAGGGCTCTCGTATTTGTTGTCGGTGAATGATCAGTCTACTTCTTAGAGCAAGCTTTGTTTGAGCTATTAATACAGGGACGTGGCGGGCAACCAACAAACATTTCTAAGACCAGTCATGTGACTATCTTCTACCAATCAAATCCTATAAAAACATATACTAATTCGAGAAATGAACTCCCTATGAAAATAGGGCCAGCTTCAAACACTAATGAGAAGCAAGACAGCTGGGACATAATCCACGTCTCCCTATTTCAAATTTTTGAAAATCGGTGTAAATTGAGAAACCGGTTAAATCTTTAAATATAATAACAAAAAATATTTTAACTCTTCTCAGTGCATTTTCAACTTCTATTATTATGTATGTATGTATGCATGTATGTATGTATGTATGTATGAGTTTAATCTTTTATACGAAACTCTAAAATCCAAATACCACTAAAACCGGACATTTTTCGAGAGGAACAACTCAAATGGAAAATTCCCAAACGTGCCTGGAAAGGTTCATAAACTAAGAATTACAGATGAACATATAACGAAAGAGTGAAAAGTTAAAGTAGCGTATAATTGCATTATGAGATTGACAAGCAGAAGCTAAAGTGTAATTGCAGAATTTGTTTTAGTGGAAAGCGAAACGTTCCCAAATTGATTGCGTTATGACGTCTTGCGAAACTAGATAAGACCATGTTTCTAGAAAGCTACCTACACGATGTCCGTATATTTTGTATTACGAAATTTAAGTGGTTTACTTGTTTAATCCTGAGTATCATTTCATATATTCTATAGACTTGAATAGACAATCATTCTGGTCATTCTTAAAACTCCGAAATTTGAAATATATATATTACAGTTACCAATTATATCTGCATTTGTGTGTGTGTGTGTGTGTGTGTGTGTGTGTGTGTGTGTGTGTGTGTGTGTGTGTGTGTGTGTGTGTGTGTGTGTGTGTGTGTGTGTGTGTGTGTATGTGTGTGTGTACGAGTGAGTGGGCAAACGAAAAACAGAGCACTTAACCAATTTATTGAAAGTTACATGTATGGATCAAAACAGTTTGATTCAAATTCGTTGGCACTCTTGAATGTTAAACGTGATACTAGTCATCCAAATTCAAAATGGCTGACGACTAGCATCACGCTTGAAACTCAAGGCTACCAGCATATTTGAATCAAGCTGTTTTGATCCATATATATATATACATGTGTGTGTGTGTGTGTGTGTGTGTGTGTGTGTGCGTGTGTGTGTGTATGTATGTATGTATGTATGTATACCAGGTTGAGTCAGAAGTTTTGGGGTCTTATTTTGTATTTCAAGATTGAATAGTTTAATAGTTCATACATATTACATATGAAAAGCATTTATTAATCAAGATATATTCCATCATATCCTATTGTCTGTGGCCATCGGTGTACCATAAACAAGTGGCTTTACACTGCGTCCTTTAGCTTCGTTACTTCGAACGTTTTAGCACGTGCAGTTCAAATGACGATAGAGATGAGCGTTTCCTTCAGATTTTCATTTCGTTTCTTCAAAAATATTCAAACAGTGGACAATTCGAAAGAAAGGAAGGTTAGGTGTATCAGCTGATGATCGGAAACAAGGAGCTCTAATTAGTGGTGATCGGAGTTTCTCACTTACCATCTTTTAAAGAATACTCTGCGTTTGTACTGAGTCTTTTATTTATTAATGTATTGCTTCTGGTGAATCAACAGTTATATATATATGTATGTATGTATGTATGTATGTATGTATGTATTATTTATATATGTATGTATATAATACAAGTTTTCCGAAGTTTCTTCATTCTGTTTTGTTTTTTATACATTCAACCACGTACTTTCACATACCAACTCTCTCACCCTATATATATATATGTGTGTGTGTGTGTGTGTGTGTGTGTGTGTGTATGCATGGTGCTATTATATCTGTGTGCATGTTTGTTCATGTGCGTATATGAGCGCGTTCGCATGTGTGTACGTATATAGATATGAAATTTTCAAACTACTTAACGAAGTTGCCAATGGGAATCTCTTACAGAACATTCTGTAAAATCATCAATTTACCAAATTAAATGAAGCGTCGTTTCCACTCAACGGTACATTTGCTATCGCAAACGGAATTTTTTTTTTCTCCTGGTATGTGTGTGTGTTAATGCGAATTTACATGTTTCCCTGTCTATGTGCGCACTTGTGTGCGAAATTGTTTACTGAATAGTGGATGTATGATTTTGTTTTGAGAACTTGTATGCATTGTATCATATTCTTATAAGTATACAAACGAACCAATAGAAATTATGTCAAAATAAACACAGGATGTTAATATTTATATCAACTGGATAGGACGCCGTTCCGTCGTAGGATGACACACGTTTGCCATCTGAGTGAACTGGAGCAACGTGACATGAAGTGTTTTGCTTAAGAGCACAATGCATCGCCCGCTCCAAGAATCGAAACTACTATCTCACGATCAAGAGTTCAACACTCTAACCACTAAGCCACGCGAGTGTGACGGTAAGGTTTCAATATTTAGGAGGTTAAGCTATATTAGAATTAAGATTGTTTTGAGTTTATCTAAATCACTGGTTCTCGACCATTTTTTATCTATGGACCCCTTTGATTCCTATTTCCTTCTGGTGGACCCCCATAGCCATCCAATGTTTAAAAACTAGTCCAATAGACGCTGCTTTCAAAATTCCCGTTTCGTTTTTCACCCATTCACTTGTATAAGCTTGCAACAGAACTCAATGAGAGACCGTTTCAGGGGCTGGAAACTTTAAATTTAGCTGTTTCTTACTACAGTAAATACATCTGAAGCAAAATTTTTCATGAACCCTTAAAATGCCACTGTGGATCCCCAATTCCTTATTTTGTTTGCGTGGACCCCGAAAGCCTTATATGGACCACCAGGGAATCATATAGATCCTGGTTGAGAACCATTGATCTAAATAGACCAAAGTCGTTACCGTGCAGGGTAAACCCTGAGTGAACGAATATTTGATACACTAGTTTGAAAAATATTTTTTCCTCTTGAGCCATTAGACACCAAGGGTCAGCCGCGGCACATTGTTTACGTTTCGTTTTGTTTTTCACCTAAGAGGATTGCGTTAATTAACTAATATCTTTCGTAAACAAATCCGGCCTCGTTTTAAATTAAATATTAACGCACAATAAAACGTTATTAAGTATCTAATATTGTTCGCAATCAAGGCACTATTATATATATTTCCAGCCCACGGCGGAGACCCCTCAGTGTGACACTAACAAAATTACCTCTTAACTCTGCTCATCTTTCAACTGGAATTAATTACAGCTGCAGATAATTAATAGCTAGCTGTGTATAGATAACTTTTTTCAAAGGTATATTGTGCTAATGTGAAGTAAATAGATATAGGACCTTACTCATATCTATTAATGGGAACCCTTCACTGAATTATTTCTTCCTACCTTTCTTTCTTTCTTTTTTCGTCAAGCAACATCTTAAGGATTTGACGACCCGCAGCACCACCACTACAACTATCATCACCATCATCATCGTCGTCGTCGTCGTTGCCGTCGTTTTCGTCATCGTCATCATCATCATTATCGTCATCATCATCGTCATCACTACCACCACCATCAACCACCATCACCACCACCATCATCAATCACCATCACCGTATTCAATCGTCACCACCATCATCGATCAACACCACCATCAATCAACGCCACCATCAATCAACATCACCATCAATCAACACCACCATCAATCAACACCACCATCAATCAACACCACCATCAATCACCACCACTACCATCATCGTTGTCGTCATCATCATCATCATCATCATCATCATCACCATCACTACCATCATCATCAGGTTTCGCGTCCTCTTAGCAGGTTGAATACTATATATTTTTCCCATTCCTGTTCTCCTATTGTCTTTATACTCTCATTCATTGTGTTTGCTTAAAATCTGTCCTATCATTGATGTTATCTATCCACATAATAATTGGTTTCATTTCTTCATATTTTGCTATTTTTGCTATTTATTTTTTCCTATCTATTAACCGTCTCTGTAATTCTTCATCTAATTATTATCTAAAATATTTCAGTCTTCCATCTTTGATGATGTCTTATACAAATTTTCTTAGTCATTTCTTTTTTTATTTTTTTTTACCATCTTTAATATTCCAATCATTGTTTTTCTATTCTATTCTATTCTATTCTATTCTGTTCTGTTCTATTGTATTCTATTCTGCTATGATATTCACAAAAGTCTTCTATACGCCCACGTCTTAAATGCTCTTAATTTGTTTGATAATACGTTTGTTAATGTCCACGTTTTACCTTTATATAGTATTGTGGATCATGCAACTTTAATAACGAACTGATCACAAGCTTAAACTAACAATTTATATCTTTGTTCTCTTGAATTTATTAATCCAATCTAATTTGGGCGTAATTAACTACCATTGCCTTTTAATATGAGACTTCAAATGATCCACCCTCTGAAACCTTACAACTACACAAATCACACGTGTCCGCACACTCCATTATTAATTTCATGTTATTTCGTATAATTATTCTAAACTCAATTAATTTACTAGTGATGTTAACCACAAACTCGTAGTTCTATCCTCATTATTTTCCTCTAAACAACATTACTTTACTAAACAGAATGCTATACAGTAGTCCCTAGACTATGGAGGGTGTCACGTTCCAAAGTACCCCGCGAGAGGTGAAAATCCGTGAAAGAGAAACAGTGCTGTATTGTATATTTTCTTGTATTATTTTTATAATTTGTATATATTTTTATTATAAATGCAAAACATCACGGAAGAATCGACGTAAGCTTATATAATAAACCGCGATAGGTGAACCGCGATAGGTGAACCGCGATAGGTGAACCGCGATGTGGCGAGAGATTAATGTAGTTATTCCAAGAAGACTTAAACACAATTCCTTCCCAAATATGACTTTCACCTGGCTTTAACCACCTTCATAACTACAACACATACTCACTCACACACACATACATACACACACATACACACACACACTCATGAACTTCCTAACACATATACACACGTACACAAACACGTGCTGTCGCACACGCGCTGAAACACATACACACATACAAATATAGACATACGTCTATTCAGCTATGTCCTCATTGTTAACAATCAAACCCTCTTTCCTTCTCCCTCAAACAATTCTATACGTTAAAAGTCCGACCAAACTTTAAAATTTTTTAATCATATTTATTCAATATTTATTAATTTCATCTAAGTTCACCGTGATTAAATAACCGTAATAGTAATGATTTTAGCATTTTAATTAAAGAAAAAACACTAAATCTCCCTTCAACAAACATCTTAGAATTAAACAAAATACAAGTAACGTCCGCCCAACCCCATTATTATTTCCACAGAAATTAATTAAGTTCCTTAATTCTCATAGCTAGAGCTAGATCACCAATTTTCAACTCTATTCTTTTCTCCCAACATAACAAACATACTCCTATTGATCAGCCTGCTACAGTATTACTTTTAGATATAAACACAATTCATTCCTATCCCTGCCCTTTACTTTCTCTTTGATTGATATTAAAAATATAGTAAAATGAATAAGCGGATCTCCGTCAGTTTCGAGGAATGAGTATTACAGAAGTTCGATCAACTGAAATGCTAACTCATTTACGTAAGGGATAAAGGCCGCGAGCTGAATGAATCATGAGCACACCGGACAAAATGTTGAACAGCATTTCTTTCGGATTTTTGCGTTTTGAGATCAAATTCTGCCGAGGTCGACTTTACCTGTCATCGTTTAGGTCTCGATTAAATAAGTACCCGACAGCCTTCCAAACTTCAGTGAGATACAAACAGAAACAGCAGTGCCAACAAACAGGGTACTGAAAGACGAAACCCAATATTTACAGCAGGAGTAGAGACGAAAAAATTTTCAAACTAGGAAGAATTCTTGTAAAGCATTAGCAATGAACGGCAGTATTTTCAAGAACAGGCTGTCCTGTCTATTGTAAAGCCACATAAATGCAGGGAGTCTCTTTGACAATGTTTGTTCATACTGCAAAGCTTACAGATGGGCTGCTGAATTGAAATCTCTATCTTACTTCTACTTCTATGATACAGATAACAAAATTGAGAATCGTCTGTGGCATAGAAATTTAAACAGTGAGATGCTGAAAGCAATACAGAATGATTTGCACCAACACAATACACACATACGTAGTTTTAGAGCAGCCATTGAAACTGTAGCGTTAAAGGATTTCGATATTCTTGTACACAATGACAAGAATAACAAACCCTTTAATTCACATTGTCGAACTTACAATCTTCCAAAGGACTCAAATATTGCTGCTATTCATCCAGGGGATAAGTGTTGGCCCCTTGGATGTTATTGTTCACAAAAGAGGTGGTAGTCTACAAAGAATCCATCAGTTGCATCAATCATATGATCCTCTGCATTATGTACTGCTATTTCCCTGAGGGGAGGATGGATTTCAGGCAGGTTTGAAAAGGAGAGACAATCGTAAATCTTCTAACATTGACTTCTGTTGTTATCGTTTTCAAGTGAGGAAAGGTGACTGCAACACTGTGATGAAAAGCAGGCGACTAATGCAACAATGTGCTGTATATGCTCAGGCTAAAATGGAGAACTTACTAAATGATGCAGTAAGTAAAAAATGATGCAATTAATGCAGGCAGACGAGTTGTTCTACCTCCTTCAATCTATGGTTCTCTTCGCTTTTACAATGAGTGGTTCCAGAATTCAAAGACTGTGGTTCGATACATGGGAAAATCCTACTTATTGCATTACAATTACAACAAAACCTAACTGGGATGAAATTTTAAAAATACCGTCTGGATCCTGGTCAGGTACCTAGAGACCGTCCAGATATTTTTGCAAGAGATTTCAAGCTAAAATATGACAGTCTCATTGATGGCTTACTCAAACATAATATACTCGGTAAAGTGGTTGCTCACTCTACTACCAGTGAATGGCAGAAATGAGGCCTCACTCATGTTCACATTCTGCTGATAATAGCTGAAGACTGCAAACCCAGGATGAGAGATGCCATTGATCAAGTAGTATGTTGTGAGATAAAGAGATCAACCCCTGGTAAAGAGATCAACCCAATACTGCATAAATTTATTGGCAAAATATTAATAATTATCCTTGTGGCCCTCAAAACTGAGATATTATAATGATTTTGTTTGAGGAGATCAGCTTGACTTTTTTGTTATTACATTTCTGATGAAATACGCTTCTTTTGTTTTAATTAATTTTGAAAATAATGAAGAATTTAGAAAAATAACTTTGTCGTTATCAAAGTACTTAGAATATAAACTGACAAGAAATTTTGATGGAAAGCTTTCATTTAGGTTCCTTCCTTTTCAAGAAAAAAGTTTGTATCATTGAACCAGGAGCAGTTTCGTCGATGCCCTCAGGACTAGACTGCTGATTTATGTTATCGACCCTTAAAGAAATAAAAACAAAATTGACCTTGGCGAGAATTGAACCAAGAAGGTAAAGCTTTGAAAGACACATCGATCTGTTTTCCGACACTTTGACGATTCTTCCAGTTCACCGCATTTCACTATTAATAATAATGGTTTTGAATGTTGGCAAAAGGCCAGCAATTTTAAAGGGGAGGGTATTAACTGGCTACACTAACTCCAGAGTTTAACAGGTGCAATTTTATCGATCGCGTAAGGACGAAAGGCAAAGTCGACTTCGACGAAATTTGAACTACTCAGAACGTAAAGAGCCGGAAGAAATGCCTCTAAGCAGTTTGTCTGACGCGCTAACGATTCTGCCATCATAATGCTTTAATACATATAAGAATAACAAAAACAACGAAATGCCGACTATAGTATATTTCTTTGTCACAATCTTATAAATATGTAAGTTACGGATAAAATTATTCGAACCGAATCTCAATACATTACTGGTATTACGCCACCTAGAAGATGAGAGGAAAAAAACACAACCATAACATGATATGAACGTATAACGCACAAATTATTTCACAAAGTATTTGTCCAACGCCCCATTGTCTGCTTGCACATTCAATAGACTACATTAATAAAGGAAAATGAAGAGTAAAATTAGATTTAATTATTGAAAATTGAACTTGAAATCTTTATATCTACTTATCTGTCATTTACTCAATAAATTCTTATGATTGTAATGTAATTTTAATCATATCGGTTTAGGTCCGCCGACGGTGTGGGAGAGGGTGATTGGCTCAGTGCTAATCACACAAATGGCTTTACAGTAGGACACCATAAGGTCACGCACTTCCAATAATGTGTGGATTGGCAAATTGCTCCACTATTCAATAAACGGAACAGACACTGACCATTACCAAATTGCTGATCTTTGATCTCACTGCATGGAAATGAAATCTTGGAGGATTATTCGAAATAATCTTTCTGAAGTTAAATACACACATACATGCATACATGCACAATTGTGTTTTGAGTGAGATGTGTGTATGAGTGTGTATGTGTGTGAATATATATATATATACACACAAAGACACAAACACACTTAGATACATACATCTACACATACATACATTCAAGCATGGATGCATACATACATGCATGAATTCATGCATACATACATGTGTACATACATAACAGATCAAGGGGTTTCACACGAGTACATTTATATTGAAAAAAAAATGAAGAGAAGAAAATAGCTGAAAGTAAGACATTATATATATCTTTAATGAAGAAGCTACCGGTTTCCATCGTTTTAAAAAGACGATCTCTTCATACTGAAATGGTTATCATTGGTGAAATGAATATATGTATATGAAATGGTTATCACTACCGAAATGAATATATATATATATATATATGTATATATACACGGTGGTGCTCCAGTATGACCACAGCCACTTGGCTGAAACCCATAAATAAATAAATAATATATATATATATGTATATATATATATATATATATATATATATATTCATAAATACGTGTGTGCGTATGCATATATGTATGTATGTATAGTTTGCCATTTTAGTCGTTAGGGGACGGTATGGCAGAAGCACTAACTTAACCACCTCTGCTGTACCTGAGATGTTTCTAGAAGGAAGTGCCTAGCCCCAAATAGACTAATCGCCTTTCTACTGACAGATTCAATGCAAAGGAAATACCAAATAAATACGGTAGCAGTAAGCATATATACCTGCGTAAGTGTCCTGTTTTCCGCATGTTCTGTAGGGGCATACTCCCTTAACTTTCTTAAATGTTCAATAAATTACTTCTCAAGACCACAAGGGTTTATTATTATAATGGGTCTGGTTTACACAGAGCCAGTCCCACACTTTCGCCCTTCGAACTTACATTGGTGTGGTCAACAAATGCCACAAGCTGATTAGATATCAGAATGTAAGTTTAGTATGGGGTTACCTTCTTGTAGTTGAACTGCTAAAAATCTGAAGGGTCTCATCTGCCCCAGGTCCATTGCGGGTGTCCTTGAGCGACCTTCTTCGGGAAGATCGTCCTTGACATACTATGTAGCTGGGGTTCGTAATAGATGGTATTCGTCCGGATCAGAGTAAAACTGCTTACAATTGTGGCTAAGGTGTGGTACACTCTCTATACAACCTTGAATTCCTGAACGATGACCCTACTACCAATGTAGTTTAAACCGTGTGTGTGAGTGTATGTGTACATAGATATATACACACATATATATATACATATATATATGTGTGTGTATGTATGTGTGTATGTATGTATTTGATGTATACAATGCTGTATAGATGTGAATAGAAATGGACATATATTTCGATTATAAGTGCAATCATTAATATTTGTTTGGTGTCGGTTATCACTGGTGATTTATGACAATCTACTTCACACAACTTCATTAATGTTAAGAACTTTGGACCATAATATATAACTAAATCACTTGATTCCGATTTAAATTTATGTTTAAGAGTGAAATGGTTTCCAAATAACCTTTGCGCGAATTAGTTGTCTCTAATAGAATTTTCATCGTTCTTTGCACAGCAAATTCATTCTCCTTTCAAAATCAGCTTTTGGTTGGGAAACAGATTAATATCTCTAAGGATTCTTCCTGAATAAATTTGCATGTTTGATGTTACACCATAAATATATACATACCAACACACACACACACACACACACACACACACACACATATATATATATATATATATATATATATATATATATATATATATATATATATATATATATATATAGATACATACATACAAACATACAAATGTACACATATATACACATATATGTATATGTATACACATATCTGTGCATTCACACATATACATATGTATATATTTAAACTTCGTATATATGTATATATCTAAACTATATATATATATATATATATATATATATATATATATATATATATATATATATATACATACAAACATACATATGTATGTATTTAAACTTCGACACATCTGACATTTGTAAATGTGTTAGAAGAATATATATTACTGATATATATGTTAATATTTATGTATCTATGTGTGTTTATATGACTCCCTCTTTCTTTCTCTCTGTATATACATACATACATACATACATACGTACATACATACATGCGTACATACATACATACGTACATACATATATTTATAGATATATATAGGCATTGGTACGCAGCGAACTGAGATATTGCATCAGGTTTTACCAAAAGCTTGGTGATACTCAAATCTTCCAGATTATTCAGCAGGCCTTTGGCAAAGATGCCAAGGACAAAACGCAGATCAAGTAGTGGCATAGCTGCTTTAAACATGGCCGCACCTCAGTGAGGAGCAAGGCACGCTCAGGCAGGACATTCACAAGCCGAGAGAAAGAGACGATTGAGAGGTTTCGTTGAATAGTCATGGAAGACCACTGTGTAACAATTCAGCAAATTGCTCATCAAAGGGGAATAAGCAGACGATCAATGCAATCCATTTAACGAAGGATTCATGGATCCGGAGAGTGTCGGCGAAATTCGTCCCCAAATCACTGGCGGATCAGTAAAAGCGACACCGCATGGAAATCGCTCTGGAGATGTTGGATTGTGCAAACCACGATCCAGACTACATGAAGACCATCTCTGGTGATGAGACATGGATTTATGGTTTCTAATTAATGCGTTCGATAATCTTGCGTACAAATGAAAATCCCATGAGCGCTCACTACAGGTCTGTACTTTAGGTGTAACAGCCTGGAACTGACGCAGATGGAGAAAGTAAAAGAGAAAGAAAAAGAAAACAGAACCGAAGAAACGATTCAAGAATTATTTAATTACGTCATTTTACATGTGTTTGAATAGGGATAATTGCTTTATTGTGCAACTGAAGCCAGGTAAATTTTACAGATCGAAGAAGTTTATGAGCTATTAAAGAAAATGAGAAGTACTTGTCTCATTTACTATTGTGTGTGGGTGTTAGGTTTATACTATATCGTAAAAATATTGTAACATCTCATTTGAATCTCTTTGTCTACGTGTGTCTCTATGCACACACACACACACACACACACACACACACACACACACACACATGTCCATAGTTTAAGTTTGAAATTAGCTAAGAGAAATAATTCGAATTGCCATCTATTTGAATAACATAGACAAATACCGGTTTCTCGAATACCATGCAACAAAAATTATTTATTAAAATTATCTCCGCCTCTAGAATATTTCATGATTACCAAATGATAATATGACCAGTTCCACTTGAAAAGGACAGACAATTTCGAGATTCAAGTATTCTACAAAACTGACATGTTATTTGATAAAGGGACGGGCTTATCGTCTGGAGATAAGAGGATAGTCGTGGAACCCATTATTTTGTTGTTTTTACATGAATCGCTACTCCATTATCGCCCCACTTTTCTTCAACGCCCTTTGAAACTTTCCATCGTCCCCAAGGGGCAATACCGCCCACTTTGGGAACCACTGGTTTGGACGTTTAAAACAAACTTATGAAAATACGTTGATCAAAGGCGGCGAGTTGGCCCTCTCCTCCAAAATTTCGGGCCTTGGGCCTAGAGTAGAAGAGAAAATGCTTTGGTCAGGCTTAGATCACTAAGATTCTCTCGCTCGTATATATGAATACCTGGTTAGGAAAACTCTGATTATGATCTTAGGTGGACTTAGCCGGAACTGATATTGTTATTCCACTTAAACAATGGGACACTTCTATTGTTTTTTTTTAGTAATTTTAATTTCCACCCGTGTAAAATACGCCTTGTGTGCGTGTGTACGTATGTGTGTTCATGTATGTATGTGTGTGTGTATGAGTGTGTGAATGTGTGTGTGTATGAAAGAATGAAAGAGGGAGAGAGAGAGAGTGTGTGTGTGTGTGTGTGTGTGTGTGTGTGTGTGTGTCTATGCATATATGTGTGTATGTGAGCGTGTGAATGTTTTGTGTTATTGTATGAGAAAGAAAGAGATTGTGTGTGTGTGTATGTTTGTTTACGCATATGTGTGTGTGCGTGTGAATGTATGAGCGTGTGTGTTATGTAGGCGGGTGAATATGTCTATATGTGTATATACATTCTTGCACGTGCATTGAGGTGGCTATAAAATATATACGGACACCTACAATTACACAGATTTTATCCGTTTCCAGCCAATTATTTACTTTTCTGCTCCGATCTTAAATCCGCGAAGCTTTCTAGTGACATTAATCTGAACAAACACGCAAAACTGCACGCACGCACAAACACACACACGCACACGCACACGCACACACACATACACATACACATACACATACACATACACATACACATACACACACATGAACACATTTCTGTTTGTTTCTAGGTGTATTTGAGTGTTTCGGTCTCCGTATGTATGTTTGTGTGTATGTGTTTTTTTTTTTTGGGGGGGGGGGGGTGTTTACATATATATGTGTATATATGTAAGTATATACATACGTATATTACATGCATACATATATATATATATATGTGTGTGTGTGTGTGTGTGTGTGTGTGTGTGTGTGTGTGTGTAGACATGTATGTGTATGTGTGTATATAGATTGTATCTGCGCGTATATATATATACACATAGATATATACACACATATATATATACATATACATATACATGTCAGTGTGTATGCGTGTGCGTGTGTCTGCATGTATGCTATGTATATTATACGAATGCAAGCCATCTTGAAACGTGTAGTCCAGCACCGATCTTCTTTGAAACGCTCTGATTTGGACAGACTGTTCTCTCTGTTCATACGTGTTACATCCAACAGTGTCATTTTCAGTAGTTATGTGTTGCACAGTCGTTCTGGAATTTAATCTGGCTGCTCAATTCCCTTCAGATTGACAAGAATGCTTGCCAAAACTTTGAACAATGTTATTTCTACCATATAATCTCACGAAATTGAATCTTGTATTCTTAAAAGCTAATTCTCATTTATTTTCGTATTACAGATCGACCAACTCGAATCAGGCAATTTGTATTTTGATTCCACCTCTGGCTCGGACGTAATTTCATGTTGGAATATATGGACGTATGTGCGTGCGGAAGTAGCGAAAAGGAACTTCAGCAGATGAAAAAGAGAAAAGAAGAGACGCGCATACAGGGTTTTAGTTTGAAATAAAGAGATACGAAAGATAAAGAAGATAGATAAGGATAGACAGAAAGAAGAGCAAACTAACGTAACAATGGAGCGATAGACAGAATGCAATGATTGTAATCCTTTGTACACACTTTGTTGTTGGAATTTAAGATCTTCATAAAAGGATAAAAGCGAATGGCTAAGAAAATAAGAACGCTTTCTTCTTTGAGTCAAAGGTGCTAGCATTTCCTGATAATCGAGTTCAAATACACATACACACACGTGCACGCGCACACATGCATACACACATACATGCATACACACACACACATACGCACACAAGCAAAAAAACAGACGCACACACACACACATGCAGACACATACACGCACTCACACCCACACACATACACACACACACACGCTCACACACAGATATATATAACACACGTACATACAAGTACACATATAAATGTGTGAGTGCGTGTGTGCATGTGTGTGAGTGTGTGTGTAGGTGTGTTTATATATGTGTGTGTATATTTGTATCTGTGAGGGGGGTGTCTATGTGGGTGTATATTTTATTGCACTGTTATTATTAGTGAGTAAAGGCACCTCTGTACGCATGCGTCCATTTGTGACCCTAGGCTTCTAAAATGGAAAATCTGAAATGTTTCACAACATCTTTCGCCCAATTAATTATATAAATGAAGAATTTATACCAGCATTTTTGTTATTTACTTATGTATTTCTTTCTGAGAATGCCATATTTTCTTGGTTTCGACTTAAGACCTATATTACGCAAAACGGTGCACCTATGATAATGGGGGAAAGAAAAATTCATGGCCGAGTTTGATAAAAACCGAAATACAAAAACTAGAGGTTTCGGAATTGTTTACAAGATAATGTTAAAGTCTGTCATACCGGCCATGATGAAATACCACAAGGTATAGAAAATACGTATTCGCCTTTATATATTTAATCCTTTATATTGAACACTCAATATTTCATCTATTCAATAAGACATATTCCATATATTCAATAAGGCATTCAATACTTTATTTCATTGTACCATCCATTTTTATATTATATATTGTATATTCCATATTCTATATCCCACATTAATTTTACAAGAATATAAATAAAACATAAAAAACAGACAGAGTTGGAACTCTTTTAAACAAAATAATATATATATATAAATATATATATATATATATATATATATATATATATATATATATATATATATATATATACGAATATATATATATATATATATATATATATATATATATATATATATATATATATATATATATATATATATATATATGTGTGTATATATATATATATATATATATATATATATATATATATATATATATATATATATATATATACAGTTGCAACGTGGAAGGTGTTTATAAGCCATTTAAAATAACTCACAAAAACCGTTAGATTCACTTCAACTTTTAAATTTAATTTGTCAAAATATTTTCGTCGCTTTGAGACTGCGATCTGTTTACTGATGCAGCACAGAATTTTGTCAGTGAACAGGTCGCGGTCTAAAGCGACGAAAATATTTTGACAAATTAAATTTAAAAGTTGAAGTGAATCTAACGGTTTTTGTGTGTTATTTTAAATGGCTTATAAACACCTTCCACGCTGCAATTGTTTTCGTTCCAGCACACGCTCTCAGATCAGGTCACTTGCCACGCAAGTACATCTCCGCAATATATATATATATATATATATATATATATATATATATATATATATATATATATATATATACATATATTTACTTATATATAAATAAGTGTGCATGTATATGAGCATGTGCCTATATATATACACGAACACAAAAGCGCACGCATACGTTTCTCTGTGTGTTTATACGTGTATGTGTGTGTGTTTGTGTGTATATGCGTGTATGTGTGCGCACACGTTTGTGTGTATGTGTAGGTTTAAAGTTTTGCATGCCAGTTATTTTTCCTGTGTTTCTAGAACATATGTTCTGTCAACCACCATTTTATAGCTGTCCATTGTCATTAGTTTCTCTGCACGAAGACTGTTGTTGAAAGCACACATTTTCTGCAAATTTCGTTTCACTAATTTAGTTTCTGTTTCAAATATCAACAAACTACAAATCTGTTTCTTTTCTTTCATTAATTTGTCTTTATTTCATTAAGTCTTGTTTTCGATTTCAGGCTCTGGTTTCGTGTTTGGTTTTGCAGCGTCCTTTAACTCTCTTACACACGCACGCACACATAAAGCAAGCACACAGATACATACAGGCAACGCAAATCAAATAAATATGCATACAGATAACGCTACACACACATACACCCATAAACACAGCAAAGCCATATAGAGGAAACACTCAGCAAATATACTTACATACGTCTGAATACAGACAACAATACACATACTCGAGTTAACGATGGAGCTTATACTTCGGGTGACCACATACAACGATAGAAGACCGACTGTAAACATTTTCCTTCCATGCTTTTGGTGTGTAAGAATACGAAGTGAGACGTCTCGTAACGGACCGTTTCACGAATTGTAAACCGCTCCTCAGATATAAAATCCCGGTTTCCCTGTTTCCTTCGTCAACCACTAGCATGGAATATTTAACTACCGTATAAAGCAGATATAAATTAAGCTATTATTCCAACGTAAAGTGTAAAATGCCTAATTTTGTTTTTGACAATTCATCAGTACATTTTATAGTTTATGCACAACATGCCGTTATACTGAAATACTGAAATAAATATGTTTTAGAAAGCCTAGCTGTCAGAGAAATATTAATGTGAATTCGTTGCTTCGATGATTTTGCTGTGCAAGAAAGGATCGAAAGTCTCCTGGCGCCCATATCACGTTTTATTGATCGCTCCTTACAAGAAAAAAAATGTACAACACAGACACACACATGCATATATAAATACATATATACTTATACATACACATATACATGCTCACTACATACACACGTACACACAAAGCTATTTAAATCGATACATCTCTCGTACCGTGTGTCAGATTGACTGCCTGGATAAAGAATGTCTGAAATGCAACAGTTGTTCACGTATACAAGCCTCCATCCTCTATGCCAACAGCCCCCACCCTCGCCCCGATGTTGTCCAATGGGAAGACCATGTCTCGCAGTAGTATCGTCGCAGATGTTGCCACCAGAATGCAAAGAACCGATGCATACACCCTGAAACCTCTTGTCTGGTGGTCTAACATGTACACCATTCCACCACCTGGATAGGTCCAGTTTAGTTATCACCCCCTGAAAGTTTGAAGACCATCATTGGTATGGGTAGGATTTGAACTCAAACGCATCATGGCATTTTATCCAATGCGCTAAAACTCGTTAATTTGCCTCCTTTTTTCATACATATCCACACTTAAAAACAATACAAATATTTGCATAAAAACACATTGATACTTAAACATACACATATATATATAATGAATTCATACATCTTTCATGAATGCTTCATCTCGACAAATGATAACCGTCTGGATATCTTACATTCAGTCAAGCAACAGGCTGTCATGAATTCTGCCAATGATTTACATGGTCTAGAGCAAAAATAACAAAACACAATATTTGCACAAGATTAATCTGTTTCGTCCATAGAATGACATTTTTATGTAAAAGCTTTAGCACATTCATATTCGGTCTTACTGGACACTTTATTGCACGCTGCAGAAATATCATATCGGAAAGGTATATATGTGATTTCATGTGATTAATAGAGCCTGCTTTCGATGAAACATATCTACAAGCATCGCACTTCCTGTTGTAGTCTTCATGTAAACATTTACAGCTTCGGTTCGGTAGGTTTAATTTATTCTGTCGGCAAATACGTTGCATCATTATTTAATGGAATGCTTCTGGTTACTCCAATTTACAATTAACTTTTCCTACCATTCAAACTAATTCCGAAGTGTTTCAGGTTGTATTGAATGCTACATTTTGTGTCTTTCTAGATTCCACTTCACCGTAGAAAAGTTGTGTTGGGAATGGAGTGCTTCGAGGCTTATCTGCATAACATGTCCTGCCCTGAGCATTTCGCTGCTGATGATCTGTGATTAAATGGTGAGTCAGTGAACTCTCTG
Source organism: Octopus bimaculoides (assembly GCF_046866305.1). Taxonomy (NCBI): domain Eukaryota; kingdom Metazoa; phylum Mollusca; class Cephalopoda; order Octopoda; family Octopodidae; genus Octopus; species Octopus bimaculoides. The sequence continues at coordinate 87,782,895 of NC_142937.1, read as the reverse complement.
AAATACTTCGGTCGTCGAATGTATGTTGTCGATGTTCACAGAAACCTACAAAAGAAACCTACGGACAGACAAAGGGATTAAGTCGATCACATCGACGCCAGTACGTAACTGCTACTTAATTTATCGACCCCGAAAGGATGAAAGGCAAAGTCGACCTCGGTGGAATTTGAACTCAGAACGTAACGGCAGACGAAATACCGCTAAGCATTGCGCATGGCGTGCTAACGTTTCTGCCAGCTCGCCGCCTTTCTATAGAATTTCTGTAGAAATAACCTTAATAAAATACGATAAAATAAAGGACCAGTTGAGCAGAAGGGTCGATGTCGTCGACATACCACCACCAACACCACCACTGAAAATTTTGGTCTTGTGCAAAACTTCGAAACTGTTATTATGGTGTATTTGGAATGAAGTATTGTTTGATAGAGTTTCGAATGTATGCCATTAATTCATTAGGGCAACCGATTCCTCAGGCTGTTATGAAGTACTGAGTGTTCAAAAAGTCTCTCCGCAGTGAATTTTTTCGAAAGGTCAGACTCTCCAAAATGTATTCCAAAACATGTGTAGAAGAGTCAGTTTGTGTATCGAAAATGAAGGACAACACTTTCAACACCTCTAATATAGTTTTTTAAAGTCTTGTAAAGTCCAATATATACTTTTGTAGTGTTATTCCATCGTATAAATATTTATTTTGCTATAAGATACTTACTGCGGAGAGTCTTTCTGAACACCCCTATATTACATTGCGTTTAAGGGGAGCAATCAATTCCGATTTCATTGTTACATGAAGAAATGTCTCTTCACATCTATGCCTAAAGCTAACAGATGCCACTTCGTTTATTCTTCTTTTCCATTATAGAAACAAAACTTGTTTTTTTTTTTCTTAATATCATATTACTGCCTTACTTTTATTTCAGCAGATTCCAAGGTAAAGCCCAACACCGCGATAACAGCACTCAATTCTGGTAAGTAATTTCTGTTGTATTTCATGTCAACCTTTCTCTCAACCTATTTCATTCCATACAAAAATTCTCTTTCTCTCACCGTACGCATACATGAGTGTGTATGTGTTTGTGTGTGTGTTTGTGTGAATATGTATATGCGTGTGTCTGTATGTGTGTGTACATATATACATATATCTATATACATATATATATAACTATATATATATATATACATATATATATATATATACATATATACATATATATACATACATATATATATATATATATATATATATATATATATATATATACACATATATACATATATATATACATACATATATATATATATATATATATATATATATAGATAGATAGATAGATAGATATACATACATACACATTTAGGGTAGCGTTTCAATACTTTTGGAGTTTTCTATTTTACTCGAAATCTTTATCCATATGTTAGACTAAGTGGTTCCTGTCAATTTCTATTACTCAAAGGGTCTCTAAATTCACAGCTTAATAATAATAATAATAATAATAATAATAATAATAATAATAATGATGATAATAATAATCCTTTCTCCTATCGGCACAAAGCCTGAAATCTTGGGGTTGAGGTATAGTCGATTACATAAACCCCAGTGTGCTGAACTGGTACTTATTTTATCGATCCAAAAAGATGGAAAGGAATGTTGACCTCGGTAGCATTTGAACTCGGAAGAACTGCCGCTGAGCCTTCAGTCCGACGTATTAATTACTCTGCCAGTTCAATAATAACAATGAAAACTCGTTACTGTCCTTTGACCGTTTTCTTGATAGAGAGCCCTTCACACCGAAATATCGAAATGTAAAGTAAAATTTTAAAAACTCATTTTTTTTTTTCCTCTTCTATGTTCAATTCTTTATTTCCAATTTGCAAAATTTTGGCTTTTGAAGGAATTTTAACAAGTCCATCACATAACTTTTCATTCAGACATTCTTACAGACATTCTTAGTTCAAATTCCGCTGAGGTCAACTTTGCCTTTCATCCTTTCGGATTCGCTAAAACAAGTACCAGCTGAGCACTGACTTCGGTGTAATCGACTTATCCACTTTCCTAAAATTACTGACCTAGTGCCAAAATTATTATTTTGTTAATAATACTAATAAAAATCCAACAGTTGATGAATAAGAATTTATAAACTTCCGACAGACTGTAAAATAAGTTGTTTTTTGTTTAAATTTTAGATCTCAAATCACATAATGCTATGAGTAATAACATGCAAATATAGGGTTTAAAAACCTTTTGAATTGAAGAAGGTCGGAGGCTGCTGGTAGGACTCGAACCCACATCTCTTGTAGACATGACTGGCATTCAACCACTGGACTAAAGAATTTCTTCTTATTTCTCTAACTACTTTGAGAAACTTTATTCTCATCTCTGTTGTATCCACCCCACTCCAGTTCCCGCTATACATCCAGTCCTTCCTTCGCTAATTATGATCCCTCTGGAAGTTTTCTCTTCGCTCATATCTTCCCTGCGGATGATGACTTACATAGCTTCAAAAAGAACATTAATGGCGTCAGTCTCATTGCAGTGGGAGAGCCTACAACGACAAGAAGCACTGACCGTTTTTAACTGAGGAAGTTAAAAAATATCTGTGTATATCCTATGCCTTCTTCGATAACAGGAGTTAACCGAAGCTGACTTCTTTTCAATACGTAAGTTGGAATCATTCAAGCTTTATTGGTGTTAGGGATAACATATTAAAGCTGTTTCAATCATATTTGATAAAAGCACTTGGTTGAAACAGCTGAAATGTGTTATCTCATAAAGAATAAATGAATCTATGTATATGTGTATTTATATACGTACGTTTTATGAATGTCTATATATGTGTGCATGCATGTGTGTATATATTTCCATACACGTGTGTATATACATTATTTACATTTGATGGATATTTGTCCTCATCTTCTTTGATGTTAACACAACGTTAACACAATGTAAATAATGTTCATAATTCCTCTTAAATATAGAACTGTACGTAAGTATATATTTCCATATACGAACAAGAACGCAAAATTTTTCAAACCTATGACAAAATATTTGGCCGCAGGAAGGACTCTTGAAATAAGAATTAAAATTTAACCACCGGCTCCCAAACAAAATTATATTAAATGATGAATTAGCGAAACGAAATAAAATCAACATTCACATCAATTAGTGTGTCTACTTTCAATCTTTTAAAACTTTTCTTACAGGTTGTACGTTTTTTTTCTCTCCGAACATCTTTAAAATACGACGAATTGGTGACGATGATGTCAGAAAATGATTTCAATCTGAATAACCAAACACACACCAAGACATAAGTAGGACAACTTGAAACCGAAATAAATGAAAAAGCAAAGAGAAACCTCTCTTCCTATCCACATGTTGTATTGAAGTCATTTTACATGCTTTTTCTTGACCTATAGTAAAGATTCTGTATACCTTCCGATAAAAAAATAATAGGGAAACAAGTTAAATCCACCGAAAGATTAATGGTAGCTCATAGGCTGAAATTAATGGAACCTAAACAACATGACAATGAGTCAATAAATCAATTTGTTTTTATTTTAAAAAAACAATCACAAACAGTTTTTCAGTAAATTTAATCAATCGTAAAAAAAATTTCCCCGAGCAGGAGGTAATTAAACTGATTTCATATCAGAATTGTGCTCTGTGGACATAAAACCAGCCAGAGTTAGGTTATGGAGAATTATCATCATTAGCAGTGACGATACACTGTAAAACCTAATTTGCTAAATTGAAAACAAGCATCGATGTAGAAAATTTATGTTTGCAAGAATTATTTGAGCAGTAATAAAACCACGGTTGAAAAATATCAATCACAGCCACAATGGCTGCAAAGGTATGTGGTAATCAACTGTAATAATTTTGGACACGAACGAAGGAGACGTCTCTCATTCTCATTAAAGTGTCATAAGTGTGGAAAGCTGAATCACTTCACCAAATGTTGCCGGTCACTGCTTACCTATAACATCATTGAAGCTTCTTGTGAACATAGCAATGCCTCTATACTCAACGTCAACGATATAGTTCTTAACAATATTAAAGATATCTCTTGAAAACTGAAAAACAGCTCCAAATTGAATGGAAACAGATAATAGTTCATCTTGTCCAGCTATTCCTTATTCATTTATTGACATAAATTGATAAGTCAGAATATCGAACTCTGGCAGCCCAGCACTGAAATCTAGTGCAAGACCTAGAATTTGCATGGGGACAAATTCCAATACCAGAAGCGAAGTGTAGTCGGCGTTATTCAACCAACAATGGTTGCCGCTTTTTCACATCTTTATCATTTATTTATAATCATACACACACATACACACACACGTATGTATATATATATATATATATATATATATATATATACATATGCACACACCGTGTGTAATTTATTTGTGCCTCTCTTTTTTTACCAGTGTTTAATAAGTCTCAATATATTGTATAACGTTTATGTAACACGTTTCTACGAAGGAATGGTCCCCGGTGTTAAATGAAGCGAACAAATCGTTATTACATTGTTTGCTTTTAATATGTTTTATTAGTAGTAAAGGCTTGATTACTTGAAGCAAAATGAAAGCAGCTCTATTTCCCGCCAGATCTAAACACTTCAGAAAGAAATTGCTTTCCTCCAGGATAATGGTAATTGCCTGTGATGCAGATTTCTTCATTGTTTTGATCTTGGATTTCGTTTTGAATTGTTCACGTTAGAATGGTAAGTTGTTGGAGATTGAACAGAAATCTCTAAATATTACTTATTATTTATATCACTTTACATTTGTTCTCTCTTTTGTCCCAATTTATGGTCTGAGTTATTATTAATTTATCCTTTTCTTCTCTGTTTTCCAATGTGTTTATGATCGGTATGTGGTTGATTGTCCAATATAGCAACATCGATTATGAAACATATTCATTTGTTCCTACTCCAACGTTCATTTGTTTCTCTTTTGAAGTGACCCTCACAAAACAATCTTCAATTATAATTTTCCGGACTATTAACAACATTTAAGAATGAACATTTACAATACATATATACATTCATACATATACATATACATATACATATACATATACATATACATATACATATACATATACATGTGTGTGTGTGTGTGTGTGTGTGTGTGTGTGTGTGTGTGTCTGTGTGTGTGTGTGTGTAAACAACAAATATTATTTATTTTATTAGAAGCGTCGAAAATGTGCATTGTACGATACAAATAAGATGATATTTTTTCGAACGCAGAGTTACCGTTAGAAGATCAGTAAATTACCCTTACAAGGCTGGTTGTTGACAAATTTTGCTGCCTCGTAAGGGTAATTTACCCAGTAATTCTTTCCTAACAGCAACTTACACGTTATTTTCACGAGCAGGCTGTTCCGTTGATCGTATCAACTGGAACCCTCGTTTGTCGTAACCGACGGAGTGCCACGGTATATATACTATGTACGTATATATATGTTATATATATGCATGCGTGTGTGCGTGCGTGCGTGTGTGCGTGTGTGCGTGCGTGCGTGCGTGTGTGTGTGTGTGTGTGCGTGCACGTGTGTGTGTGTGTGTGTGTGTGCATGCATATATAAATGTATTTATGAGTGTAAGTAAATTCACATTGGGAAATTATACAATCATTCCAGTCTTTGGTCATCTTGCTTTTGTTTGACGCTAATTTAACGCCTTCAATAAATATTTCAGAGTGTAACAGTGATGGTGTCACACAAATGTTTATCCCTATAAATTCTGATATATTCATTATTTTCGCGATCCATATAGTTTTTCGCCTCTGAAGAGCGAGCGGTGACTTTTAGGTTCAAAAAGTGACGATGCAGCTTTTGATTCTGCGGTCAGAGTTTTGTGTTTTGAGTCTCACCATGAAATACCGACAGTTAACTAAGTTCCTCACAGGCGAGTGTGGACCTGGAACAATCACGATTATCGACACTTCTATGTTATTGCGTCTTTTATTGAAGCGCTTACAGTGTATAAATGCTGGAGATTTTGTTTTGCCACACCGGTGTAAATCTTCGTCGAGGTGAGAGATTATGACAGAGAAGATCTAAGGATCTGCATCTGTAATTTAGCGCAAAAGGTGGTGATATGCGATAAGTATTTGACAGACACCATACGTGCTTAGGTAGGGTGAAATAAATATCATATTTATGCATAGCTAGGTATAACTATAAATACAGGCAGCTATGTTTGTACGTATGTATCTATCCATGTTTGCTTACTATAAAGGGGCTTCTTTAGTTTGCGTCCGCGTGTGTCTGTTTGTACTGTGAATGTGTGAGCGCTTGTATGCGGGTATGCGTGTACGTATGTATTCGTGTGTGTGTGTGCATGTGTATGTGTGTTTTTAAGCATACAGCTATGCATAATTTTCTTATCGTATGATCTTCTGTATACCCATGAATGTCAGATGCGACTGCGCCATAAATGCCTAAGATTTACGACAAGGAGAAAGAAAGAAAGAAAGAAAAATGCAACGAAAAAGAATCAGAATAAATGTAAAAAAAAAAAAAAACGGGTGGATACGTGAAGTGAAGACTAAAATTAAAAGGTAAGAGCTGGGAATTAGCAGGATGGAAAATATACTGTCGAATAAACTGAAATCTATCGAGACGGGTAGAATGAAGGAAATAGAGGAAGAAGAAGAGGAGGAGGAGGAGGAGGAGGAGAAGAACAACAACAACAACAACAAGAAGAAAAGCGGCCAAAAGATGATATATTTAAAAATGTTTAAGATGTGTGTGCGTATGCATGTATGTATATATATATATATATATATATATATATATATATATATATATATATATATATATATATATATATATATATATATATATATATATATATATATATTCACATTTCCATACAGACTACAAGCTTAACACGAACGGATATATTTCTGGGATATTCTTCAATATAACTCTACACACGCATAATATGCACACAAGCATTTAAATAGAGATGTTGCATAAATATCCATGATATATATGTACATATGCAAACATATGTGAGGGCGCATGGCTCGGAGGTCAAACTGTCAGGCTCACAATCAAGAGGTAGTGAGTTCGATTCCTGGACCGGTCTATGCGTTGTGTTCTTGAGCAAGATACTTTATTGTACGTTGCTTCAGTTCATTCAGCTGTAGAAATGTGTTGCTACGTCACTGACGTCAATTTGTATCGGCCTCTTTGCCTTTCCCTTGGGTAACATCGGTGGCGTGGAGAGGCAGGCTGGTATGCATGGATGACTGCTGTACTTCCATAAACAACCTTGCCCGGACTTCTGCCTCGGAGTGATAAAATCGACAAAACATGCAATCTGTGTTGCACATAACTTGTTAGCTTTTTGTTTAACTTGAAGTTTCACATCAGAAATACATTAAAACAACAGTATGTGCGTTTTCATTTCGTACATAGGAGTAGCAAATTCTATACTATGAAAACTAAATCAACACTTTCGTTCTGTTTTTCTATAATTTATGGGCATTGCATTCGGAACAAATGAGAATCATTATATATGGAAGCTAAAGATTAATTTTCAATCTTCGAAACTTCTTTGACTACATTGGAACTTTTGGGATTCCAACTTGAATCAGTTGCAAGTTACGTACACTTTTCACTCCTTTTAACCTCGATATTATTTTTGAGCAAGATTTGATATGCTTTCATTCGGTGTGTATGTTTAGTAAAAGCCATAGCCATAGTAACTTTATCCACTCATATACTCTCCGATAAATTATTGCTTCAGATAAAAAAAAATGACAAAAACGAAGGGAAACTAAATAGCAAAGCAAAACATATAAAAACTGTTAAAAAAAAAAGAAACAAAAATGGAAATAGTAAAGTGGCAAATAAACGTATCAGATATTTTAACTAGCAAAAAGAAGAAATAAGTTTATACTTCGATTGTCATATAACGTAATCGAGATATTCCAGTTAAGAAAATATTTATTCTTTGTATGATTCATGGTGTCAGTAACTGACTGAAACGATACAGTGATGAAATATTTTGTGACATTAAGTTATACTTAGTCTCGTTCGTTCTGGGTTCAAATCCCACTTTTCATCGTTTCGTGTTAAACAAAATAAATATCCTTTTCTACTCTAGGCACAAGGCCCGAAATTTGGGGGGCAGGGGGCCAGTCGATGAGATCGACCCTAGGACTCAACGGGTATTTAATTTACCGACCCCGAAAGGATGAAAAGGCAAAGTCGACCTCGGCAGAATTTGGACTCAGAACGTAAAGACAGACGAAATACCGCTAAGTATTTCGCCCGGCGTGCTAACGTTTCTGCCAGCTCACCGCCTTTGTTCATATCTCTGAGTTCATATCTTGCTTGAGTCAAATATGCTTTTTACCATTTAATGGTTGATAAAAAAAAAAATCGCGTGACCACGGGACCGCATGACCGACCAGGCTATCAGATGTTATTACACATCTCTGGCCACAATGCGCGTTTGTATTGTTTTAGCCTTCAAATAACTCCACTTCAATGTCTCCCGGCTGGCTAGACGAGCAGGCCAACATTCCTCCTTGATCAAAAGTGGGGACTGAAGCAACGTGAAATGAAGTGTCTTGCTCAAGAACACAACACACCACCCACTCAGGGAATCGAACCCGCGATCGAGCGATTGTAAGTGCAACAGCGTAGTAGTAGTAGTAGTAGTAGTAGTAGTAGTAGCAGCAGCAGCAGCAGCAGCAGCAGCAGCGGAAGAAGAAGAAGAAGAAGAAGAACAACAACAACAACAACAACAACAGCAACAACAAATGATAAAATATTTTGAAATATGGCTGTTTACGGGAAGAAAATTGAATAAATTATAAACGGAAATGTGCTTGTGTGTGTGTGTGTGTGTGTGTGTGTGTGCGTGCGCGCGCGCGCGTATGTCTACCAGAAATGAAATAGTAAAACTTTTCAGAAATGTGTTGCAAATGTATTTTGAAATGTCTTATAGTTTAATGTCTTCCATTTTTTTCCCATGTGACAAATAAAGACGGCTGGCAAAATCGTTAGATCATCGATCGAAATGTCTTGAGGTTGTTTATAAAAGTTGGTAGCAAAAAATTTCTTCAATAGGTAAAATTTAGCCGAAACTCTTCAACACTAGTTATTTTGTATTGCGGTATTTATGTTCCTTTGAAATACCACCGGAGTAGACTTCACTATTCATACATTGGGGGAGATCGATAAAATAAATACAGGTCAAGTACCGAGGCGCAATTTAATCGACTGTTTATTTCATTCTCTTTGCTAAATAATAAAAAAAGAAGAAAACAAAATTAAAACAAGAAACGTATGACCTTGTATTAAGGTTAAAGAATACACATTCTGAGTCGTACATCTTGAAAAAAAAAAAAAAGTGGTTATTTGAAAGCCCAAAAATATTAAATGAGATATGTTTTCTGAGTGTATGTATATACGTATGTGTGTCTCTTTACGTGTAAGTATACGCATGCGCGAGTATGAGTGGGGGGGGGGGGGGCTGGTTGTTTTAATATTTTTTTTGCTGTATTCTGTAAACCATAACGTCGAGAATCACGCAATGATCGATATATTGCTAAAACAATTCTTGTCTCTGTCTTTAGACTTCTTGTAAATGACGTGAGAACACTGTTGAAATAGAATGTCTTTTGCAATGATTAATTTTATGTTTCTTTTCCACGTTATTACATTTCACGTGTTTCTATTTATGACTATGGTGTACACCATGCAAGTAGAGATCCATGCAAGCCGAAACCGAACCCGTGATGAAGTTGTTCGATCTCTAATACGGGACTTATTTTTATTTCATTTTATTTATTCTGTCGTCGTCATCATTTGTCGTCCTCGTTGTCTTTGTTTAACCCCAGGTCAGCCCTAATCATCAGCCCCATGATCAAATACGTTCTCATCGTAACTATCCCGCCTCTTCATTCTTTATTCTTCCTCACACGTAGTTTGTGCAATGGGTCCTTCCTCCTTTCGTTTAATAACAAATTTCGAGCGTGGCTTGGAAGATATTTGGCAGTTATTTCCAGCAGGTTGCCCGACCACTGAGAAGCCTTTCCTTTCGCTTAAACTTCCCCTGTATACATATACGCGTTCTAGTGTGCAAACGTGCCCTCGTAGTTGTATGACATTCGATGTGCATTTGCGCGTGCATCCCTCTCTCTGCTCACGATTACATCACTCCTTTTATATTGGTGTGTGCATGAGAGTCTAAATAGATCTGCTTCTCTGTATCAATATATTGTATCTATATCTCTCTGCCTATATCTTCACCTGTGTGTACTTATATTAGTATATATCATATATTGTATATATCTGTGTATATCTTCGCTGTAATCAGAGTAATTATGTATGTAATTAAATGCATGCACACACACACGCATACACACATATACGCGAACACACGCACACACATACGTGTGTGTGTGTGTGTGTGTGTATGCATGGATGTGTGTGTTTGCGTATATGTGTGCATGCGTGTGTTTGCATGCATTTAATTGCATACATAATTATATACACACACACACACACACACGACTAAAAATCTTTTAAGGTGGTACTCCAACTGGGCCGCAGTCAAAAATGACTGAAACAAGTGAAGGAATATAATATGTTAAACTACATAAATACAATATATACAGGTATTAATTTGGGTTGTACGTGTATGTGTGTGTGTGTACATTATGTGTGTATATATATATGTGTGTGTGTGTGTGTATTTGTGTATGTGTGGGTGTGTGTGTATGTATATATGTATTCATGCATGTGCGTAAGTGCTAGAAAAGGTGGGATGTCTCAGTATGGAGGTTTGCTTCATCAACTTTTATATACAATTGGTTAAGTCATTCCGACTTGATGATTTCGGATTTCCTGAACAATGCCTTTGCAGCGAATTAGTTTTCAGGAAGCTGACACAACACAAACCAAAAAAAAAAAGAAGAAAACATCCATGACGTCACCAAAGATAGTTTTAAGCCTTGAACGTTAACACTGTTGAGTGGGAATATCTTACAGTAAACAGAAATAGGTACAATCAGTAACCAACAATAACAGCTAACTGCTTGAGAATACTGGCCAACAAAATAGGGAAACGTAATACCCTGCAGACGTTGGTTGATGAGGTTCTGTTAAGTAAATTCCAGAGGTAATTTCACCCGCACTACATGTGGTCGCATTGCGGTGTCCAACACCAGTCTTATCATCCATGAAAGGTTACACGTCTGATCAACACATGACGTCTATATGAATACACCTACCTCAGTCTCACCGGGATACGGTTGTCCTTCATGTTTCGAGGTGAATTTATGTAATGTAGGACTGAAAATTCATTTTGGACGACACCGTAATGGTAGACTTCCATCATCGCTATCATCATTTTAACCACCATCTCCAATCGTGGCAAGTTTTGAACCATATATATATATATATATATATATATATATATATATAGAGAGAGAGAGAGAGAGAGAGAGAGAGAGAGAGAGAGAGAGAGAGAGAGAGAGAGAGAGAGAGAGAGAGAGAGAGAGAGAGAGATACATATAATTATATATAAATATATAAGCAATTATTATAACGATAGAGAATATTGAGACTGGCACATCTTCAAAATTTATTTCCCTTTACTTTACAATGTTACTGAATGTTTTTATGGTTACGACGACCTGCATGAATTTCCACTGCACAGAATATGTGCAGTTGTAGATGCAACCGGGCATAATTTCCTGTGCAGCGTCGTTCAGCCTCTTTCAACCAGCTTGGCTCGAAGCGATTATATGTGTGTGTGTGTATGTGTGTTTGTGTGTATATATATATATATATACAGGGTGTTTCAAAATATTGGATATCATTTCGCAATCTAATAACTTTGCTAATTCTTGTTCAAATGACTTCAAATTCTAACAGCATGTGTAGAAACAGGTTATAATTTTATGTTTAATGTTTGATGTGCTTATCTTTTCATGTATAGAAATGGCATTCACTGGCAGAGAAAAGGTGTTTTGTTTCTTGGAGTATGTTCAAACACAGTCGACCAAGACTGTGCAGCGTGCATTTGTGAGAGAATTTTCTAAGAAGTCACCA
>NC_142937.1:87763313-87768313 GCF_046866305.1 Octopus bimaculoides | reverse complement strand
GAATCCTCTACGATACTGTCTAATGCTTTTAACATTCAGAGTGTTTGCTCAACGTCTATCTATTTGCAGTCCTGAAATATATATGTTCTTATTCTCTTCCTAGCAGACCCAACATCAAAAGGAGGCGTTAAAAATAATAGCGAAAGTATACAAAACTAATGGTAACTTTCTCGAAAATAAACATTATACTGTTTGATGACAGATTATTGACATTTTTTTTTTTTTTTGCTTTCAGTCATCTATAAAAAGAAAAAAAAATACCAAGAAAGTGATTTATGTTGTTTCAATCAAACTTGAACACAAGACTTGTGAAATGAAGCAAACGTTGAAAGAAAAAAAGGTGTTTAGTTTTTGATAAACATGCTTGATCTTTTTTTCTTTTTGTGGGGGAAAAAATGGCTTTCGGTAAATAATGATTTTGGTAAAAACAATAATAATAAATGAAGTTTAAGAGCGAAATTCGTGTAAGACAAGGCAAAATTTTATTCTTTGAATTGAAATATCTATCATAACATCGGTTCGTAGTGATTACATGAAACTCTTTTTGGTGTCTCACACTGTATCTGTAATTTCTTCAATGGCTGAGACAGCTGGTTGTGATGTTATGTGGGGAGAATTAAAGGTTAATACTATTGACAAATAAATAAGGCTAGGATTGAGAAACTGAGGCTCAAGTTTCATCGAATGTAGGATTCGAGAACACCGTCCATTAAAAAGTTTATTATTTTCTTTTTGCTTTAAAATCATTTACAATTGCGTCCTAAAAAGAAGAAGCACCGTGTAAACTGTGCTAGCGATTGGGTAGTGGACTTATCCATTTCTCGATTTAAAATCACATCTATTCCTTGGATGGTTTTAACAGAGTCCATCCTATTGAAAGCATTCATGTCAGATCTCTTCCTTACCACCAGGAGATTTAGTAGTCCTTTATATGATCTTAGGCGTTGTCCTTTCTCTTCTGACTAAGATATAGAAAAGAATGAAGCCCTGGTCTATGCAAATTACTTTACTAGAAAGAAAGGATTTGAACTTATTTTGCAAGTCAGTGAATTCATCATTACCATAATTAGTTCGATAAAACTTATTTCTTTATTGCTCACAAGGGGCTAAACATAGAGGAGACAATCAAGGACAAACAAAAGGATTGAACCATATACACCCTTATTCTTTGCTTCTTTTACCTCATCTTCATGTTTTTTGTAGCATTTTAAGAGGTGTAGGTTCGATTCTCACGCGTACTAATACCCACTTGTTTCCGTCGAGGGTTATATGCCCCAATATTAGACTATTTTCTTTAGTCATACACGGTGAACGCTAATAAGCTTCAAGATGATAATCATTATTATTTACAGAATTTTTCACTCGTTACCGTTTCTTAATTTAACGCAGTATATACATACATACATATATATATATATATATATGTAGTTCTCTGGTTAATCTACCTCCTTGTTCGAATCGCACCTGTGTTGACGATATATATGAAAGTAATTCCGGAAAACTTCAGTTTATTCAATTGACTATACACCCTCTGCTGCTATAAAATTTCATGTGGTACCTTATTAAATAAAATCAATTTCTTTAGTGAACAAGAGACCGACTGACTAAAGAGAATTACACACAAAAGAAATTACTGTATCTCTTTTAGACTAAGAGAGAAAAAAAGAGAAGATAAAAAAATCACACATAATGTCGCTCATTGAAGTTCTGTCGTCTGCACAATTGAAACGATAAACTAAACTGAGGTTGAATTGAAAGACGTTATACAAAAAGAAGGAATCAGTTAAAGTTAATCGATAATTTGATAAGCCTTAGTGAATTTAAGAAACACAAGAAAGAGACAAAGGGATGAAAGTCGAACAGAAGAGATATTTTCCCGAAAAATAAAACTTCTTAAACAATCCAAACGACTTTTATTCTTGTTTTGTTTTATTTATTTAATCTTTTTCTATTATTTAACTGTGTATTATTTATTTCATCCAGCAGTTTCGTTAGTTTTATTTTTTCTGCTAAAGAATTCAACATGAATGAAAATGGAACATCCAAGATAGCATTTACCAAAACTTGGTAGCATATTGCCTGATTCGTCGCTAAACTCTAGCCCTATCCTCGTTCCCCCATCTTTCTTATACTTTCTTCCTATCCTCTCATTCTTTCTCCCCTTTCCTTTTCTCTCATCCTAGTTCTCTCTTCATTTTGTCTTTCTCGTTCTTACCCCCTCTCTCTCATGCATACACACAAAGCTTCTAGAATTATCGATTTAGTCAGCGACAAACATCACAAGAAACCACCACTACCACCACCACCACCGCCACCCACTACTCTCTCAGTCATTGCCGAACACATATTTCACAGTTTGTTATTTAGATTCCAGTATATATGAAGCTGAACATTCGCTGATAAACAACGTCGCTGTAAAGGCATTCATTTGTAAACGCACAGTCACACACACACACACACACACACACACACACACACACACACACACTCACACACATTCACACGCACGCTCGGATGCAAGCTCACACACACACACACACACACACACTCAGAAACAAATGCAGCTGACGCGTTGCGATAGCTCCTCTCTCTCAGATCTGCCAATGTCAAAGGCTGGTGACTACAATGCTGATGAGGACGGCTGAAGCAGATGAGGAGGATGAGGAGAAGGAGAAAATGGCAACGTTTTTAATTACAATAACAATGATTTCCATAAAACAACATGAAGAACCACAAGTTAAAGAACTTGTGGATTAAGCATATTGTCTCTGGTTGCTCATGCCTAACCAAAGTATGCGTGTGTGTATACATATATATATATATATATATATGCATGTATATATGTATGCATGTGTGTGTTTGTGAGTGTGAGTGTGTCTGTGTGTGTGAGAGAGAAAGAGGATATAGATACACAGACAGACAGTCAAACAGTTAGACAGTTGAAGGGTTCCATGAGTTTCCATGTTAATCGAATCAAAACTTCGAAAATCGAATAATGTTCGGGCTTTTTTGTTTTGTTTTCTTTTTTTTTTTATAAATTACAAAGAAATACACAAACCAAATTTAAACAATGATTGAAATTGGAACAAAGATCCGATATTTTTTTACGTTCTGTCACTCTGTATCAAAGCCAAGACGTTCAGAAATAGTTACATAATGCATTACAGCATAACAACGTTGTCATTCGATGTTAAGATATTTTGTATTTTTGAACGGTATTTCGTTCTGTCGATTTTTAAAATTCATTCAAACGTTTTCTTTCCAAAGGGACCCGTTTCGTCAGTATTGTTTTCCACCTTTTATCTTCTGCTTATTTCCGTACTCCGATTGCGACCTTGAAGAGTTTCAGTTCAACAAATCGATCCCTGTATTTATTTTTGGGGACTAACATTTATTCTATTGGTTTCTTATGCCAAAATGTTAATTTAAGTGGATGGACAAAAACCAACACCGTTTATATTGATATCTATTTCTTTATTGCCCACCGGGGGCTAAACATAGAAGAGACATGCAAGAACAGACAAAGGGATTAAGTCGATTACATCGATCCCAAGGCGTAACTGTTAGTGAACTGATAAGGCAGAAGGTAACTAAAAGAACCCGTGAAGTATGTGTGTGTATATATATATATATATATATATGTATGTGTGTGTGTGTGTGTGTGTCTGTTTGTCTGCTTTTGTCCCCCACTGTTTAACCGGTGTCAGTGTGTTTACGTCCCCATAACTTAGCCGTTCGACAAAAGAACTGATAGAATAAGTACCAAGCTTAGATAAAGTACTATGGTCGTTTCCATCGACATAAAATTCTTCAAGACGCTGCCACAACATGGCCGCAATGTAAAGCCTGAAACAAGTAAAAGATAAAAGATATATATTTTATATATATTTTATATATATATATATATATATATATATATATATATATATATATATATATACATATATATATATATATATATATATATATATATATATATATATATATATATATATATATATATATATATATATATATATATATATATATATATATATATATATATATATATATATATATATATATATATATATATATATATATATATATATATATATATATATATATATATATATATATATATATATATATATATATATATATATATATATATATATATATATATATATATATATACAGATATAGGCGCAGGAGTGGCTGTGTGGTAAGTAGCTTGCTTACCAACCACATGGTTCCGGGTTCATTCCCACTGCGTGGCATCTTGGGCAAGTGTCTTCTACTATAGCCTCGGGCCGACCAAAGCCTTCTGAGTGGATTTGGTAGACGGAAACTGAAATGTATATATATGTATGACTGTGTATGTGTGTCTGTGTTTGTCCCCCCAACATCGCTTGACAACCGATGGTGGTGTGTTTACGTCCCCGTAACTTAGCGTTTCGGCAAAAAGAGACCGATAAAATAAGTACTAGGCATCGAAAGAATAAGTCCTGGGGTCGATTTACTCGACCAAAAGGCGGTGCTCCAGCATGGCCACAGTCAAATGACTGAAACAAGTAAAAATATATATATGTGTGTGTGTGTGTGTGTATGTATACGACAGATTTCCATAAAGTTTCCAGCTAGCAAATCCACTCGTACGGTTTCGTTGAAGATATATAGAAGTTTAGACGAATGCCCTGCGCATTGTTTGAACGTGAAACCACGTCGTTGCAACTGCTAGCTTCTTATCCATTACAGCCACGACTGCACCTACATATAATTTATTTACTATAAAGCATGTGATATATTGTATTCATTAAGTAATTGTGGCACAAATTCTAGAGAAATGCAATTCTTGAATCTAATATTCAATCTCGAAAATATTTAGCAAACTGTTTCTTGTTAATTACCGTTGGGTCTAAATTTGTACGGGGTTTATCTGGCAATCTTAGAAACGAAATGAAATTAAAATGGAGGGAAAATGGAAAATCAAAAGCCATAACGATGAAGTGGTATTTCTA
>NC_142937.1:87753313-87760813 GCF_046866305.1 Octopus bimaculoides | reverse complement strand
ATAAATTACTTTAATTTCAATATGAATTAGTTTTGTCAACCTTCCTTTTTAATGCATTAACTTCTGTTCTTTTTCTTTTCTTTTTTTTCCTGAAAACAAATTTTGGCAACTTCCAGTTTGATAAATTGCTTCAGATTTAAAACGAATTATTTTCATTTATAATTATTACTAAATAAATAAATAAAAATGTTAGTAATTTTTTTCTTTACTACTCCTGGCACAAAACCCGAATTTTTTTTTTTTTTTTTTTTTGCGGGGTGGGCAATCGATTTGATCGACCTCAGTACGCAACTGGTACTTAATTTATCGACCCCGAAAGAATGAAAGTCAAGGTCGACCTCGGCGGAATTTGAACTCAAAATGTAAAGACAGCCGATGTTAGTGTTTTTATTCTTTTGTACTCTAGGTACAAGGCCCGAATTTTTTGGTGAGGGGGCCAGTCGATTAGATCGACCCCAGTACGCAACTGGTACTTAATTTAACGACCCCGAAAGGATGTAAGTCAAAGTCGACCTCGGCGGAATTTGAACAGACGATGTTAATATTTTTAGTGTTGACTATCCTGCTGTCTTCTGTTTGTCGTGTGTGAATTTATGTTAATGGCATTCGGTCCTGTGAGCGATTTTTCTCTGCATATTGTCTTACTGACATTTTATTGTTGGTCTGTTTACTGTCACCATCACAAGGTCCTGTTCTTGCTGTGGTGTGACGGCTTGTGTGCCTCAATGACCCTGAGAGTTGTGCCAGTGGAGCTTAAGCTCCTCGTAAAGTCTATGGATAGAGGCCATAATAATATAGAGTACTTCTTCCCACATGTAAAAATGGATTCACGTAGGAGCAACACCCCTATAGGTAGATATGTTGGCCCTACGCAAACTCATTTTTAAAAGGCAAAATTACAGAAGCAAAGATAGCAATTCACAACCGAAAAGATTTGAGAGGGGAAAGACAGTCCAGAGTCGAGAACAGAGAAGAAACGGGAGCTCTGCATGCTTTTGCAACACTCTGTTATTCATTTACTCTGCTGGGGTCACAGAGGAGCACTGCGGCAAGTGACGCATATCTCATGCATTCACAACCGATATTATTGAAACGTACTGCAATTGTCAAGAACGGAAGCAGGATACTCCGATTAGATTCGACCTCGCCAGCTTCAAATAAGTTTTTATATGAATAGAAACAAACATGGTAAAAAAAAAAAGAGAAATATAAATTAATGACATTGATGGAAAGGTATGAATGTCAAAATGTCATAGATAGATAGATAGATAGATAGATAGATAGATAGATAGATAGATAGATAGATAGATAGATAGATAGATATACATATTCAATGTATGTCAGGTACATGTACGTATATATATGGGGGGGGGGGTATAAATTCAGTGCATCTCATGTGTCTATATATGTGTGTATGTATGCATCTGCATACATCCAATAGTAAACATATGCATGCATATATCTGTGTATATGTGATGGTGGTTTATGTATGCACACACATGCACACACTTCTTTTCTGTATATTAGAGGATATTGATGGTTTATTCAAAAATCTACTTGTTCACCTTTTTATATCCTTTCGAATTACTACTACATATGTATATAACATTTTTCTTTCATTGCACGACAAAAATTGTGTTTTTTTTTTTATAATCCATGAACTAATTCTAGTAAGAAAAATTCACCTTATATAGTTTTCGAATTTCTCACATACATATAACTGCTTTTTATATTCCAGATAAAAATTTTCATTTTCTTATACATCTAGATTTCATTCTAGTCAATATCAACTTTGTAACACCTCATATATATTGCATTACAATATTCATGAACTTTACTGGTTTTAGGATTCCATATTCTAGTTACCTTGTCTCTCGTATCTTTTCTCACCGTCAAAACAATCCATTAACCATACTTATATTATACATTCCCTATGTATATATGCACATGATATTATTGATCTAACTTACACCCAATATTAGGATTTTCTTTCTTCACTTCTCTTTCATCAGATATTGACTTCAACCATACCCGGTTATTTCTATTCATCTATTGGCCTGTTTTCATCCTTCCAGAAATATTCTACTCTATTACTTATAATACTTCTGCTCTTCTACACTTCTATGCTCCTACGCTTCTGCTCTGTGCTTCTATGCCTCTGCGCTTCTACGCTTCTACGCTCCCCCCCCCTATGTATTTACACAACCTTAACTTAGATTTTGTATCAAAATTGATGGACCAGTATTGGCGAAACATAGATCTCACAGTCAACTTCTTAAATGCGTAAATACGTACATTTGTGTGTGTGTGTGTGTGTGTGTGTGTGTGTGTGTGTGTGTGTGTGTGTGTGTGTGTGTGTCTGTGTGTGTGTGTGTGTGTGTGTGTGTGTGTGTGTAAAAGTAAGACCCATGGATCAAGTTGTAGGAAGACAGTAAGTTTCAAGCAGTCCGTAGAAGGTATAAAAAGAAATCAACTTTCAGGAACAATAGTTGTTTATTGACGTAGAAGGTTGTACATTTTTCCCGTATCGAAGTTCGATAAGCTGAAAAAATTATTTTATGGCTTACGGTTTGCTGTGTATGCGAATAGAAATCCAAAATTATGGAATGAAGTAGATAAAATCTAAGCTATATATAACATACATACATACATACATACATACATACATACATACATACAGAAACAATACAAGCAACAATAATCAGTTACGTAAGCTTTCGTACTAACTCCGTCAGGCTTCATATCTATCTGTGCGAGTTTAGAGATAATAACAGAAAAAAAGTTATACTTAACTACTGCATCAATGTGTATATTTATGTAGATAGATAGATAGATAGATAGATAGATAGATAGATAGATAGATAGATAGATAGATAGATAGATAGGTAGTACAATCTTGCCTTCCGTTTCCTGTGCGAACAAAACCTCGATGTAACGCGTTTAAATATTGCAACAATTTAACGGACAAAATGGCAAAGAAATTCAGCCATCTTTTTTCCTTGGTCGTGCTCCTGAATTTAACGCTTAAATTTGAACGTTCTTTCATCTTGCTGCTTTATTAGCGCGCACAAAATAAAGCAATTAGTTTGTCACAATTTGGTTTTGCTCTATAAAGTGTTTACTCATGTTACACATTGCCACTTGTGTAGTAAGCTGGTGGTTTTTGAAGGTACCGTAATTTTCTTTTTAATTGATATTCAGTACATTTGATAATTCCATCAAATCAGGTAATTGTATAGCAATATTACAAGATAACGAAAAATACTTTATAAAAAGAATAGAAGCGGTAAAGGAAAATTTGATGCAGACTTACTATCAACTTTTCAAATTGACAATTTTAAATGGCTATAAAGACGCAGCAAAATTAGGGTGAAATATAAAGAATACGGAGAATGTTAAGTTTTTTTAATGGACAATATATAACTGTGCCATACGCTGCTCTCCCACTTAACTCTTAGTTTAAGTTATCAACAATTCTATTCGGAATATCTTAAGTCCGTCGTGGATAAATAATTGTAAACTGCCAGGTTTATGTTTATCCTGGGTTTATTTACCTAACACACGGTGAATTTGGCGCTTTAAGGTCGTGGACACAGCCCCATCTTCCTTGATTATGTCATTTTAACAAAAGTACTTCTAAAACAAATGAAAAATCTACAACTTCAGCTAATCTTTAAACAAAATGGCATTGAACGAATGAATGAAACTTTGTTCAGGTTCCATGTGCTGCTGAAGATTAATATTTAGCTCTGTTCCCACGGTGAACAATAGATGAGGAGAGCATGTCACATGGGATAGGATGCTAGACATGATGTATTGGAACTTACGGTATAATATATAGAATTTCTACATGGATTACTCACTTCTATGGCGACAGCATAACAAAATGGATAATCGGACTTCTGAACCAGTGTTTTAGTGTGTATATGTGTGTGTGCGTGTGTGAGTGTGTATCTATGCGTGTGTGTGTGTGTGTTTTTGCACATGTGTATGTTCGTACACGGGTGTTTGTGTTGGCTTTTAGATTCCTTTAGTGACACCACGTCTAAGCGTATTCCGAATGTTTCGTCCGCACATATATATGTGTATGCATATATATATAGGCATGTATGTTTGTAAGTAGATATTTATACATATATATTATACACATTATATACATATATATATATACATATATATATACATATATACATATATATATATATACATATATATATATATATATATATATAAACATGTATATATATATATATTTATATACATATATATTTATTTATATACATATGCATATATATATATATATATATATATATATATATATATATATATATATATATATATATATATATAGAGTTATTAATATTTCTAAGTCTCTCTAAAGGAGACTACGGCAGCGGTACTGGAAATTAATAGTTATCGCCAAGCCAACATGGCAGTCCCAAAATTAGGACGAAAGCTGCCGTGAATTAGCTCCAAGAAGCCATCGCCTCTAGCTATAAAGGACACAGGTTTCGTGTGTCACATAGCTAGCTAGAGGCGATGGCTTCTTGGAGCTAATTCACGGCAGCTTTCGTCCTAATTTTGGGACTGCCATGTTGGCTTGGCGATAACTATTAATATATATATATATATATATATATATATATATATATATATATATATATATATACATACACACATATATATATAGAGAGAGAGAGAGGAAGAGAGAGATTACTTTATATATATGTGTGTGTATTGTACTCTGTGTGTGTGTGGGTTTGAGTGCGTGTATGTGTGTGTTATTGCCTGCATGTGTGTGTGTGAGTGTATGTGTGCGTGTGTGTGTATTAGCTGTGCTTTCCTGAGGCACTGATGCTATAGCAAGATACATCATTAAGTGAGCTGAGAGCCTGAGAAACGAAGAACCTTCTGGATAAAGGTGTCCAGAGAGGAGGCTGCTTATTGGATGCAGCAGCAGATGAAGAGGAGATTGATGCGTTTCAGTATTCCATGCAGACATTAACGGATAAACTGTTGCACTAAAATGTTGCTATTCTCAGTGTTGCACATGTTTCTGCTGCTGCTGCTGCTCGTGTTGGTTGTGGTGGTGGTGGTGGTGGTGGTGGTGGTGGTCGTCGTCGTCGTCGTCGTCGTCGTCATCGTCGTCGTTGTCGTCGTATCGTTGCTGTTGCTCTTGTTGTTGTTGTTGTTGTTGTTGTTATTGTTGTTTAACCCCGATTGAGCAGAACTTATAAAGAAATATCTTCTACAATCAAATATATCGATTTTGGAACTTTGCCACAAGGCCAGTAATTCTAGGGGGGGGGATAATCCTACCCCAGTATGCAACTGGTACATATTTTATCGACTCCCAAAATGATAAAAGGCGAAATCGACCTGTGCGGAATTTGAACTCAGATCGTAAAGACGGATGAAATGCCGCCAAACATTTTGCCCGCCGTGCTGACGATCCTGCCAACTCGCACCCTTCATATAATCATGTATATTGCAACAATAAGCAAGTTCGTAACATTTCTACCTATTTGGGTACCGATATTATTTTTATCAATCTTTTCTAGCCGTATCAGTATAGAATTAACTGTTGATGTACCCCCTCCATTGCTGTGGTGTTTCTCGTCTCCTCCTCGGGTTACGAGTGTCACTCTTCTTGTGGAGTATAAAAGCAATCACTTTGCATAACCACACGAAAGTTTGGGTACGGATATGTTTCGCGTAAATTTGAAGAGGGGGATTGATACCAACATGAAGTGTAGCCACTCGTGGACTCGTGACTGTCACATCACGTCACATGCCGAAGGCTACGCTTTTCCACTTGAAATCTCTATGGAATATCTAATAGAGAAACGAAAGTGCCAAGATACGATCTCAAATATCGATTACGTCACTATTCTGTGGAGAACATAAAGCATGTAATCAGCTGCTTCCCCAAAGCGTCATCGAGGCACTACCTCCTGCTGTGAGAAAGATGTTGTTGGTAAATCACTATGCAATGTTATCCGCAGGAAAAACCGTCATGAGATTAATAATAAAAAGCAGCCTTTCTGTAATGGAACATACATATTAACAGGAGAAATATTAGTGGAGCCTTTCCATCGGAACTTCTACCATAGGGGATCTGTCATAGTTATTTGGAAGAGAAAAGAAAAGTAGTCTTGGAGGTTAACAGATCTCTTACAAAAGATGGATAAGGAGGATATTTAAGGACAATTGCTTCGAAATCTGCATCTTCTCTATTTTGATTATAAATTTACATCTGCACCATTAATCATTGATGTCCTTCATTATTTTAGAAAGTGTCTAACTGCCAATCTGGAAAAGATTGGACTTTCAACCAAAGACAGAAAACTGTAGGAAATGATAAATGTGAAGACATACATACATGCAAGCAAACATGGATACATATATGAATGTAGAGGGCGTACAGAAGAGAAAGAAAGACTTGCATGTTCTTTTGTGGCCCTCCTCACAGCCTTCCATACGTTGAAGAGCGAAACTCACAGGAAAATACTAACGGTAATCGGAATCCCTAGAAGAATACTGTGATTATCTCCCTTCATAAGGATATTCCGGCTGCAGTCGAACTCTTTTGTAATGGAAGAAAGTAAGGTTGTTTCTTGGCTCCGACATCGTGTACTCTTTATTTTTTGGTTATGATTTCAATGATTTTATCAAGGCGAAATCATTGAATGAAAAAAAGCTTCCCGTTGACATGTTTTTTGTTGATGTTTCAAAACTTATGACAGCTTATGTTAGTAACGCTCAGTTAGCTAATAAATATCTCTCGCATATTGCTTTCGAAGATATTGTAAACATCTACAATAAATACTGAACTTTATCATTTGTTGAACACATTAATCGATGTGTTTCTCATTCTTATGAATTTAATGTATATAATATATATGCGTACAAAGTATGAATTTATTTATATGGCGGTATATATATGTGCGTGTGCGTATGTGTGCATGTGTATGCAAGTGTGCGTATTCCTAGATAGATAGATAGATAGATAGATAGATAGATAGATAGATAGATAGATAGATAGAAGAGACAGACAGATATATAGATAGATAGATAGATAGATAGATAGATAGATAGATAGATAGATAGATAGATAGATACACATACATATGTGTGTGTTTATGTCTGTCTGTGTCTGTGTCCGTGTGAGTATGTGTTGTGTGTGTGTGTGTGTGTGTGTGTGTGTGTGTGTGTGTGTGTGTGTGTGTGTGTGTGTGTGTGTGTGTGTGTGTGTGCTTTATATTTTATGCATTCTATACCAATTTAAGCTTAAACAGAATTGCAAGTCCAGGAAATATAAAATCAATTCGGAATATAAAAATTGAAAGCACATATATATAGCAAACATGGCGTCAAAGCATCAATTGTTAGTGATAGGGATTCTTACGTAATGTATGTACGTATATATGTATGTACGTACGTACGTATGTATATATGCACGTATGTACGCACGTATGTATGTATGTACGTATGCATGTA
>NC_142937.1:87735813-87743313 GCF_046866305.1 Octopus bimaculoides | reverse complement strand
GTTGTCATCATTGCTAATGGTTGAAGGGCCCACAAGATAAATTGATTTATATGAGGCAATGTAAGAAAGGCATTTTATCGCAAAATAAGATTTATGAATAAAATAGTAACGATGAATAACGAAGTTCCATCATTACATCCGACGTTTCCTTGAAATTTTCTTGCTTGATGTAGCTGGAAATGAAAGGAAAAAATACTTTTCAAAGTTTGTGGATGCTTCTGGGGAAATTTCAAAATTACGAGACAGTAACTGCATGTGATGAACCCCCCCCCCCACCTGTGAATTATAGTATATATATATATATATATATATATATATATATATATATATATATATATATATATATATATATATATATATATATATATATATATTATATAAATAAATATATATATATTCGTTAATATATATACGCGAAAACACCCAAAGCTCCACGAGATTCTGGCAGGGCGGGGTGGCAAACCCTGCTGTACTCTTTCACCTCAACTTTCTCTCACTTTTTTCTCCTGTTTCTGTTGTACCTGTATTTCAAAGGGCCAGCCTTGTTACACTCTGTCACGCTGAATCTCCCCCACCACCACCACCACCGAGAACTACGTTAAGGGTACACGTGTCTGTGGAGTGCTCAGCCACTTGCACGTTAATTTCACGAGCAGGCTGTTCCGTTGATCAGATCAATTGGAACCCTCGACGTCGTAAGCGACGGAGTGCCAACAACAATACAAGCAGAATTTTCTAGCCATAAATATATAGAGCAAATTCTAGTTCCACTACAAAAAAAGAAATAATAATGAAATTGTCAATGTTTATTAAAGTTACAGTTCGACAGCTGCTTATAGCGATCTTCCCGTGTTGCCATTTATAAATATATAACCGCACTAGCTCGTTTGGTCTTCAATAAAAAAATTATAGTACAATAAATTTGGGAAATGTCCTACTACTTTGAAATTAGGAAACCACAGATAGAATTAAATAATATATCAAGTATCCAGAGGAGCGACTTCCATAAAAGCCGTAGTAACAGCCACCACAATGGCAATGAAATTGTTTTAAGTATAGACAATATAAATACCTAAGTAAATTAAATCTGTTACTGTTCTCGTTTCACTGACCTTTCATTCAACTTTTCTTGTTTTATGCAGCCCAATATGATTTCATTCAACCTTACGGGAATAATTTACTTGAATGAAAAGTACTTTACGAGACATACTGTGTCGAATGACCCTTATAAGAAGACAAATAGAATACTGCAGCGTTGAAGGTGTTTATGAACCATTTAAAAACACAAAAACCGTCAGATTCACTTCAACATTTATATTTAATTTGTCAAAATATTTTCATCGCTTTGAAACCGCGACCTGTTCACTGACAAAATTCCGTGATGAAAATGGGGTCATAACCCCGAAATATTGAATACAAGATAAGTCTACATTAATCCACGATCTTTTATACAATATATTCTACACAATGCTTCATAGTAATTATATATATGTACATATATATATATATATATATATATATATATATATATATATATATATATATATATATATATATATATATATACATATATATATACACACAGATTTAGTTTTCATGTCATCTGCTGTCACTATATATGTGTGCTTATGTGTGTGTGTGAGTGAGAGAGAGAGAGAGAGAGAGAGAGAGAGAGAGAGAGAGAGAGAGAGAGAGAGAGAGAGAGAGGACAGTGATATATATCTTAAAATGTATATGATTGTTGTTGTTGCTGTTGTTGTTCAGATATGGCTAGTAGATTCATATAAATACTTGAAAGGCTTGAATAATGAATATGTATATCATAATATTTTTAGAGATGAAGATACGTGTTTGGAGCCAAATTAAGACGATATCAAAAGCTTACTGACTCGACTTCTAGGCCCACAAATGTCTGCGCTCGGTATTTTAAGAAGAGTATTTCTTTATATCTAAAAATTACTCAAACTAAGGTAAGGACACTCCGTCGCTTACGACGATGATTGCTCAAACTGATATGATCAACGGAGCAGCCTGCTGTGAAATTAACGTGCAACTGGCTGAGGACTCCACAGACATGCGTCCCTTAACTTAGCTCTCAGGAGATTCAGCATAACACGCCGAAAGTAACAAGGCTAGCCCATTGAACTACAAGTACAACTCATTTTTGCCGCTGAGTAGACTGGAGTAATATGAAATAAAGTGTCTTGCTGAAGGACTCAACTTGCTGCTGGGAATTGAACTCACGACCTTATGATCGTGAGCCGAACACATTAACCACTAAGCTACACTACGCGCCTTCACCAAACTAAGGTAAACTGACTCAGGCAGCTATTCTAATTACGCTACGTGCTTCAGATTGCCTGGGTAACTAGTTTAGGTTTTGCATAACACTAACTCCATTATCCCACTTGGGCTATGTATCTATCAGTGGGAAGATAACATTATGCACATAGAAGCCTGTTTAATGTTTTAGCATTTAGTGGGGTTTTTAGATAAGTTTTAATTATAAATTACGTTGGTAGATATGAATTAGGCAGGGAACCATATAATTCAATGTTTCTTTTCTATTGCCTTCCTCAAGAAATTGTATTTTATGGTTAGGAGTTTCAGATAAGATTGGACAGAAGGTGTAATAGGTAATATCCATAATTTATTCGAGCCTATATCGTGAGTGATGAATATTTTATTGTGAATGATTTTATTCAGTGACAGTGGGAGTAGAATAAATTATATTTTACACATTTCATTATGTAAATATTTTCAGATATCTATATTTTTCAGATTGATATACTCCAATGGAAATGAGCATACGAATATATTTTTAAAAGACAGATATACATAGAAATATAATATAATATATACCTTATTATATTGAAATGCAAGAAAGAAATAATTCTAATTTGAGAAACGCACAGATATTGCACATCCGATAGGGAATCAAATACGTAAGGAAGGGCTGTAAATATTATTTCCAATTAATATAAAATGTCAATGGAAATCAGTTTTAGTAATCTGCTTGAGAGCAGCAGACGGTGAATCTAACCACTCTCCATCGTTATATTTTAACTTAGAACATTTAAAATTAGTGCAAATACAAGATGTACGGAGGCGTTATATGATGGTGATGGAGTGGTGACATTTAAAGTAATATCTAAAGAAAAATGTGATATGACATGTAACTGATGGAGTCACTAATATTAGGGCCCAAAACCAGAGACTGACTGCTTCACAATCTTTCGAGAATTTTCCTTATACAAGCATATGACACCATGGAAAACTTGCGCTTGAAATCCTGTAAAGAAGTTGCAGATTCTAATCTTTTTTTCGGATATTTTGTGCGTGATTATTCTTTATAATAAAAGATTTTCAAAGAATCCAGATGAGTTAATTGAATACGCTGAAGGCTTTCACAGTTAACTGTTGAAAATCGATCGTGTTTTCAATGTGAGATTTATTGCTTCATTTTGCCAACCTCTAAAGGCAATATAGCCAACAAATAAATCTATTTAGAGAGGCAATTTGACAACCTTATAAATCTATTTGAAAGGCAGATCTGTAGCACTTCAAGATCTTGTGCAGAAAGAATAAAGTACAACAGATCGAAAAAAAGAAAGCATTAGAATCGTCAGCTTTTGTATATAATTTGGGTTTGTTGAAGACTTGGTAGGGCTTTCTGAACTGTCGCTTCAACTGAGGGATCAAAATAGCAGAATTAATAATGTACAAGAAGAAATTAAACAAACTCACAGGATTCTTGAATGCCAAAAAGTGAAGACAGGAAATTATGGACATGTACAGAAGGTAACAAACCACATGAAGGCCAGTATGGTATATGCTATATACTGAGGTGCTTCGGAGGAGTTCATTCTATAAAATGAAACTCAGACTACTTGAATTTGAAGAAATGACAACGAATTAAAACAGATAAAAAATAGATATTCACAGTCTTAAGTTCCACCAGGAAGGATTCAGTCAGTGCATGGTCGCTAATGTTAGTATATCTATCTAACTATCTATTGACATATATGTGAGTAATAATCACAAAAATGAATGAATATATATATATATATATATATATATATATATATATGGTGGTTTTTTTAACTCTTCTCTACTGTTTTTTGTTCTGTGTGTATCAAAAATATCGCTATCAATCTGGAGTAATAATTTGTAGTTTTGAAATCAGTAGTTCTTTGACTGCTATTTCTGAATTCTCAGTATGTCGGAGAAGCAGGTTACTGTTAATCCCTATATATTTATGATTATATATATATATATATATATATATATATATATATATTTCTGTGTGAGTTAGAGGTTGGGAAACCAACCAACTAAGGGATAGTGCTTATCTAATATGCTGATGGTTGTGTGCCCAATTATTCATACCCAAGTGCTGGTTATTGCGTGGCAACCTCGCATTTGAGTGTTATATATGGGCGGGGTAAAAAGTGGTGTACCCTTAATTTTTATGTCAAATAAGAAAATGGAGAGAATACAAAAACGACATACATAAGCCAGTAGACATTTTAGTATGTCTATTTATTCCCAAGTATTACTTTTTTAATACTTTGGAACAAATAGACGACGACGTTGTGAGTGATGTGGGGTCGAAACACCCGAGGAAAATCATTTGACAATTTGTCTCAAGCCAAAATTATTGTCATAAGTATGTGATGGCATCTGCTTGCATCTCTAGTGGACACGCCTATGAAATATCTACAGAACATAATGTTTTTGGCACTCCGTCGCTTACGACGTCAAGGGTTCCAGTTGATCCGATCAACGGAACAGCCTGCTCGTGAAAGTAACGTGCAAGTGGCTGAGCACTCCACAGACACGTGTACCCATCACGTAGTTCTCGGGGATATTCAGCGTGACACAGTGTGACAAGGCTGACCCTTTGAATTACAGGCACAACAGAAACAGGAAGTAAGAGTGAGAGAAAGTTGTGGTGGAAGAGTACAGCAGGGTTCGCCACCATCCCCTGCCGGAGCCTCGTGGAGCTTTTAGGTGTGGGAATCGAAACCGCGATCCTATGACCGCGAGTCCGCTGCCCTAACCACTGGGCCATTGCGTCTCCACACACAATATAAATACACATACAAATATATACAACGTCGTCTCGTCTGCGTCTCGGCAATGATGGCCAGTCACAGCTTATCTTTTCGTCTCTTGCAGTTCGATTCCGCTCGCTTGTTCCAGAGTCAGGAGATCACATTTCCCAATAATCCCTCAAGCTGTCATTCTTCCTCGTTCTTCCTGCAACTCTCAAAGATGTTAACACGTGAGGATGTCGCCATCTCTGGGCACAGAATCTTACCTACCATTTGTTTGTTTTTTTTTACCTGTAGACCCCTTCTGGTTACTATTGTACTATGATGGACTCATATAAGGGTAAAAGGTAAAGTTACCTTCTCGAGTCAGGCCGTGTGTATGTATGTATATATATATATATTCAGACATATAAATATATATATATATATATATATATATATATATTTAAACACTTACACACACATGTATATATACACTATATACAGATTTAAGCACATATACACACACCTATATATGTGTGTGTGTGTATGTATATGTATGTATATTTACAGAAATATATATATATATGTATCATACAAATTTAAACACACTCACATACATACATACATACATACATACATATATATATATATATATATATATATATATATATATATATATATATATATATATATATATATATATATATATATATATACATCACTTCACTCTTTAATCTCTGTATCTTATATTTGCTTGTATTACACAGTCTTAAATGTAGACAATTGTCGCGTCTATATCTGTGATAAATCTATAAAATTATAAGCGAATCTATTTATTTACCCGCTGGGATCTGCTACGTAAATTTCAGACATTGCTGTATTGGAGAGAGAGAGAAAACATAGAGCGGTGGGGAGGAGGCTGTAAGTATATGTCTGTATGTATGTATGTATGTATGTATGTAAAGAAAAAATAATAAACGAAACGAAATTGTAATAGTTTGAGCTAGTGAGGAAAGAGAAGAAAAAGAAGCATAGTAAATACCTATTTATTCACATCTATTCAATGGAGGAAGAAATAACAGCGTGTTTAAAACTAGAATTGTCTGTATAGTGACAGCTTTGGCTATGTTTATACAGGAGTATGTTGAAAGACCTAACTACGCTACAGAAGCGGAAAATGTCTTGTTAAACAAGATTTGCGTTTTGGTTTTTATTCGTGTTTTCTTGACGGTTTGTTGGTTTGTTGTTTTAGAGTGGGGCTTCACTATCTTTCCATCTCTCTCTCTCTCTCTCTTTCTCCTTCTCTCTCTCTCTCTCTCTCTCTCTCTATCTATCTATCTATCTATCTATCTAACACTCACTCTCTTTTTTTAATGCCATGATGCCACGATGCGTGTAGAGAAATCACTGGTTGGCTTTGCTAATGTATATATATATATATATATATATATATATATATATATATGTATGTATGTATGTATGTATGTATGTATGTATGTATGTATGTGTGTATGTATGTATGTATATTGTTATTGTTTAACGAGAAATAAACTAGACTAGTTTGGAAAATGTTCTTGTTAAACAAGCGATAAATCAGTGTAGAACACAAGAAGAACATTTTCGATGGTGTAATTGTAGTGACGATAAAAACTGATTTCTAAAGACACACCTTGTTCCTCAGTCACTTCATCATCGCCATAATCATCTCTTCACCATCATCATCATCACCATCATCATCATCATCATCATCATCATCATCATCATCACCACCATCATCATCATCATCATCACCATCATCGTAATCACCATCATCATCATCATCATCATCATCATCATCATCATCATCATCACCATCATCATCATCATCATCACCATCATCATCATCATCATTCTCGTCGTCTCATCCCCATTATCATCATCATCATATTATTAATAACATCATTATGAGTAGGATTTAAGACGAAGAATTGGCAGAATCGTTTGAGTATCGGAAGAAACGCTTTGCAGCATTCGTTCCGGCTCTTTGCAATCTGAGTTCAAGTCCTTTGCCTTTCAACCTCTTGAGGTTGACAAATGAAAATACCAGTTGAGAGTACCAGTTGAGGGTACCAGTTGAGGGTACCCTCTCCTCTCAAACTTGCAAACGTTTTGCCTAACTCAGAACCGCTATTATAAGTAGTAGTAGTAGTAGTAGTAGTAGTAGTAGTAGTAGTAGTAGTAAGGCGGCGAGCTGGGAGAATCGTTAGCATGCCGGACGATATCCTTAGCGGTATTTCGTCCGTTTTTATGTTCTGAGTTCGAATTCCACCTGGTCGAGTTTGCCTTTCATCCTTTCGGGGTCGGTAAATTAAGTACCAGTTACGCACTGGAGTCGATGTAACCGGTTAGTCCCCTCCTCCAAAATTTCAAGCTTTGTGCCTTTAATAGAAAATATTATTATTATTATTATTATTATTATTAT
>NC_142937.1:87720813-87730813 GCF_046866305.1 Octopus bimaculoides | reverse complement strand
CTGCTTTCATTTTAATATGGCTGTAAGCATTTTCTCGCGTAAATATAACTGCCTCACACCGTGATTAACATTCCTTTGTTCAGTATATTCCCGATACGTAGTCTACTTCTTTTACAGAACGATGATGATTGTTTTCGCTCTAACGAGAAACGAAGCTTTGTTGTGTATATGAATTAAAATACTTTTTTCCTTGTAACTATTTCCTAAAACGTCCAGGATACAACTATTGTAATGAACTGACACTCCTTTTGGGCAAAAAGAAGAATGAGAACCAAAATAAGTATATTAT
The DNA here is from genome assembly GCF_046866305.1 of Octopus bimaculoides. Classification (NCBI taxonomy): domain Eukaryota; kingdom Metazoa; phylum Mollusca; class Cephalopoda; order Octopoda; family Octopodidae; genus Octopus; species Octopus bimaculoides. The sequence goes on along the minus strand of NC_142937.1, from coordinate 87,730,524 downwards.
TCTTAGTGTTTTTTTTTTCCTATAAACTATTATATTCTTATTGCGAAAGCTACATTATTATTAGCAGTAAGATCTCTGTGAACTGAATACTACTTTCAACTTATATCTTCAGAATAATACAAAGGTAATTTTCTTTTATTTTGAAATTCCACCGATTTTATCAAACATATCGGAACGTATAGAACTGGAATATTCAAACATTGAATAAAATCCAGAATAGATCAATCATGCATTTAGCTATTTGTTTAGGTATTATTTGGGGAGATTTGTTAAAGATATATATAAATAGTTTTAAAAAATTATAATCCTTCAGCAAAGACTAGAATGAATGTTTACAACAAACGGATTTTAACTATGATATGTATCAGATTTCATTTACGAGCAAAGTTGTCCGCCGTAGTTCTAGTACAGAAGCAAACAGCTAATGTAGAAAAACAAAACAAATTTTTTCGACGAAGTTAAATCCCACCCATAAAAAAAACCAAGAGACTACCAGTAAAAAAATAAAGAGACTACCACATAATCGACTCATTCACTTGCACTTTTAGTAATTTAATTTGCTTCATCATCTGCACTCATGCCACTCCCTGTACATTGGACAAACTGGTCGGTACCTATCGGACCGTTTTGCCGAACACCTTCGAAACATCAGATTTGACAATGACACCCCGGTCTTTTGTCATTCCCCCACCCACGACTGGTCATTCTTTGCAGCATCGATGTGTATTGGGACCAACCTCGCTCAAAGGCAACCCGGACTTCCGCCTCTGTCTAGAGCAGAAATTCATTTTCTCTCTCCATACTTCAGGACCTCACGGTTTAAATTCTCCACCACACTTCACTTTAACTCCTCCTCCACATACATTTACACACACCACACACCTCTTACCTTCCTACGGCTCCCTCGACGTCTACCCCCATACACACAACCTTTAACTTATTACCCTGCACCACGCACCCTTTTTCCATTCAGGCAGCATATTCATACTCGTATATTTATGCACACGCACTGACACACACGCCTTCTCTCCTCACACGTAGACACAACACTTCTCTACTCCACACATACACTCACAAAAGCACCCACACTTTCACCCCACACGTCCCAACACCTACCACTTTCCTCATCTCATTTCCACCCAACCCCTCTATCCTGTGCGACACACTTAACATTCTCCTATAACACCCATATGTCAGATAGCCTCTCACACACATATATGCCTCCATACACGCGTTTACACACACAAATACATGGATTATAGACGCATATATTGGCTTCATACACACACATTTTTACGTATGTGTGTGTGTTTGTGTGTACACACATATATATGTACACACACGCATATATGTGTAAATATGTGTGTATACACACCCACACATACACATACATATATACACACACGCACACATACGTAAAGAAAGAAAGAAAGAAAAAGTCAAAGAAAGAAAGAAAAAGTCAAAGAAAGAAAGAAAGAAAAAAGTCAAAGAAAGAAAAAAGTCAAAGAAAGAAAGAAAGAAAGACAGAAAGAAAGACAGAAAGAAAGAAATAAAGAAAACATATATGTGCACATACACACACACACACACGTGTAAATATATGTGTATACACACACACACACACACACACACACACACATACATATATATACACACACATATACGTAAAGAAAGAAAGAAAGAAATAAAGAAATAAAGAAAGAAAAATGGCAGGAAGAAAGAAAGAAATGAAGAAAGACAGAAAGAAAGAAAACTCAATATATACATTTTTTTATACAAAGCAAGTAATATTTGTAAATGAACAACAGATATATGTTAAAATATATGAACTTTGACTTATCTCTCTCTTTCCGTCTCTCTCTCTCTCTCTCTCTCTCTCTCTATTGCTCTCGTTCTTTCTTTCCCTTTCTCAGATTTTCTGCTGAATCTATGTACAGTCAATATAACTATTTTAGCTGAACTTATCTCCTTTCGTGCAACCATAGACGGTTCCATACATAAAGATGGCTCTACCGGATTTAGGAGCATAATAGAATTATTTCTATCATTCCTCTGCCATTCCATCTTTAATTATTACCTTCTAACTTTGGCACAAGTTTATGTCCTTCCGCCAATTTTGCTAGGAAATTATATCTATTCTCTTACATGACTAGAGAATAGACAGACAGACAGACAGACAGACAGATCGGTAGATAGATAGATAGATAGATAGATAAATAGATAGATAGATAGATAGATAGATAGATAGATAGATAGATAGATAGATATTCATCATCATGCGTGTGTGTCTGTGTCTGTGTGTGTATGTGTAATGTCACTGACAGGGATGGAAAATGAAACAGACTACAGGGAGATTTGATCTCAGTACAATACAATATTTGAAGGCGAGTGGCTCGGTGATTAGAGCGTCGGGTTCACAATCATGAGTTAGTGAGTTCGTTTCCCGGACCGGGTTGTGTGTTGTGTTCATGAGCAAGACACTTTATTTCACGTTGCTCCGGTTCACTCAGGGGTATAAATGATTTCCCTAAGGTGGCGAGCTGGCAGAAACGTTAGCACGCCGGGTGAAATGCTTAGTGGTATTTCGTCTGTGTTTACGTTCTGAGTTCAATTTCCGCCGAGGTCGACTTTACCTTTCATCCTTTCGGGGTCGATAAATTAAGTACCAGTTACTCACTGGAGTCGATATAATCGACTTAATCCGTTTGTCTGTCCTTGTTTGTCCCCTCTGTGTGTAGCCCCTTGTGGGGAGTAAAGAAATAAGAAACGTTAGCACACCGTCAGCGGTATTTCGTCTGTCTTTGCGTTTCGATGTAATCGACTTAATTTCTTTGTTTGTCTTTGTTCGTCCCCTCTACGTTTAGCCCCTTGTGGACAGTAAAGAAATAAGAAAATCTTAGTCTAACAACATCCAGGACTGGACAAGTCACAACACCGCGACTCTGCTACGCATGGCAATGAACAGCGACCAGCGATGACGACTGACTGCAAAAGCGTCAGGAGCCGCACCCCAACGACTTAAGGGATGATTATGAACATCAAATTGTTATTTCCATTTTTAAATCCATTGAGAAATTATTCGCTCACCTTGTCAGAAATAGTTGCTGAATCTTCTTCACATAACATCGGTCTCATAAAAATAAAAGAGTCATAGATATCCTGAATTACATAGACTTTGATGTTATAGATTAACCTTACAAAAAGATTGGCTGATGACTGCTTAGATACTTTTCGTTGTAGGTTTGCACAATAGAGACATGAACATAACTTCTCGGGTTTCTCTCCCCTTTTGATCTGATTCTTTTCTACTCTAGGCACAAGGCCCGAAATTTTGAGGGATGGAGCCAGTCGATTAGATCGACCCCAGTACGCAACTGGTAATTAATTTATCGACCCCGAAATGATGAAAAGCAAAGTCGACCTCGGCGGAATTTGAACTCAGAACGTAAAGACAGACGAAATACCGCTAAGCATTTCGCCCGGCCTTCTAACGTTTCTGCCAGCTCGCCGCCTTTTGAGCTGGTTCGCCATCCCTATGTAAGAAATCTTTTTACAGTATTGTAATGATAACTGAATGTATGAGCTTGAAAATGCAGAATTCGTAATGCCAGATATTCTAATTTCATCAGTTTAAACCATTACTGCCCTCTAGCGGCGATTTATCAAAGACTTTCCTTTCGTAGATTGAATAAAGAAGATTAACGAAGCTTGTATAATCCCATTAAATCACGTTTCAATTCGGACAGAAATTCATGAGCACAGTGAAATGAAAAGATCAAGTATGCTGCGTCATTGATCATGAATCTGTGAGTTCGCGTTATGCTACAGTCGTGGGCTTGTTTACTTGAGCAAGACAAATAATTTCACTTGTCAGTGTAGTAGGTTAAGTCGATGATCTGTATCTCGAAAGAAAACTAATGTGATTACAAAAGATTGATGTTCTTTCGGGTATGAGGAGTAGGATAAAGTATTTTTCCCCGTTTGTATCTATAGCAATTTCCTAAGTCACATACATATAGACATACGTAATTTGTTTGCTTGAGACGAATATGTGGATGTACATTCTATCTGGTTGAGCGACCATGAGCTAGACGAATACAAACAAACTTGTATGTCAATGAACGGCTCAGTTTTTCTCTGTTACTCTCTTTCTTGCTTTTTCTCACTTTCTCTCCATCTTAAACTTTCTATTTGATCTGATAGTTGAATTAAGACAGAAGAGATGCATTTGTCCATTATTTCAGCAATGCAGTTGCTGTTGGAGACAGTATAAGTTTTGACTTAGCTAGGGAGGGTGACAAGAGGAGACATATATATATACAAATCGGCACAAAAACATCATAAGATTACATGAATGATGGGATCAAATACACCACAGAATGGTTTGTCGAGTTTTGTATTCGTCTAGTTCACTTAGTCTTATCAAATAGTAACAGAACAATGAATAGTTGTTCCTTATCCGATTTAATTATAGAAGAAAAAATACACGGAATTAAATCTCTATAAAAGCAGTAACTTAATTAAAGATGTCCTTTTACAAGAGATAATTTGTCTGCATTGTAATGCCCTTTTATGGGTCTTCAATTTATACTTTCAAGTGTTCCCTTGCGTAGTGTTGTCTCTTCACTCAGTCTTTGCCACAGCACTATAATGGTCTCTTACATCGGATCTGGTCCCTCTACTCATACACTCTTATCGGTGGACTTATCTCTCCTCCTCTCGCCTTTTTTCCCTTTTTTTCCGTAGTCGTCAACTTGCATCTCTCCATAGAAACATTAACCACGTCAATCTCTGAAGGCCATGATTCAGTACAGTTCCTTCCTCCAAATCAAACCAATTTTTTTTTAATTACAGTCCTTCATGAGTTCCATCACATAATAACTGGTAATTTCTTCCATTGGTACCTGGTATCAGATTTATGAGGGATGGGAAGCCGGATAATTTAACGTTCGCGCATTTTCGAGATGCATTGGTTTAGCAAACGGGACACAGAACTGGATTTCATATTCGGTTCACAGAGAAAACTCTGCTAGGCTATTTGATGCTTGCACTGCTCCTGGCGACAATACCTTAACTAAAGCAGCACTCAGACTTGTTATTTTTATTCTAAGATCTGAAAGACTTTGAGAAGACATATTTACTTCTGTTGGCAATACTGAGGTTCTTGGATTTATAGAAAAGTATAAAGACTAGATAATGTGATGCAGATACCTTGCAAAGAATACATATGGAGAATTACTCTTGATAGAGTGAACCATATTCTCGGCGTGTCAGTGAGTCTAACTTACACCTGCGGATTTGATTTCCAGCAGAATTAATTATGTCAAATCTTCTCAACTAATCAGTGATCGATGGGCGTCGTCTTTTATCGTCTTGACAGTAGTAGTATTAGTTGAGACAACAACAGCAGTACAAGAGCCATTTCCAACAACCAGCCAGTAGCGCAATGGTGATGCAGTTCACATGACTATGCAAAGCAGTAATTACACAAAGACAGCGCTTTCAAACCAGCAGTTTTTTACAACCAAAAGTAACAGTGACTTACAGCTCAGAGCGTTTGTAATCAAACAGCTGACAGTTTTACAACCTTCAACGTACTTTTCTTAATAGTACACAACATATAAAACAGAATCAATAGTACACATTATTGTTTTCCAGCCTGCTTTCTTGAAAGCCCGTTGTAACTGGGTCGTAATATTATACACGTATTTAAGGCGGCGAGATGGCAGAATCGTTAGCGCGCTGCGCAAAATGCTTACCGGCATTTCGTCCGTCTTTACGTTTTGAGTTCAAATTCTTCTGAAGTCGACTTTGCCTTTCATCCTATCGGAGTCGATAAAATGAGAACCAGTCTAACACTGGGATCGATGTAATCGACTTTGCGCTTCCACTGAACTAGCTAGCCTTCTGCCAAAAGTTGAATCCAATATTATGCATATATTTACAATTTCTACACATGAGCTTATTCTTCATTTTGACTATATATATATATATATATATATATATATATATATATATATATATATATATATATATATAGTGTGTTTATGTGTATATATATATATACTTATAGTATTTATATATATATAAATTTAAATTTCTTTTCTATTTGAAAATTGGTTATGAAACACGTGTAATCTTTTTATTATATTTATCTTATGATATTTACTCTACTTTATATTATACTCATTTATTGTGCTTTTAATTATTAATTTTTCTATATGTGATAGTGGATTTTCATCGATGAGTTCTTGAAAATTGGTTATTTTCCCTAAAACTATATATATATATATATATATATATATATATATATATATATATATATATATATATATATCATTTATGTATGTAAATAGATAGATAGATAGATAGATAGATAGATAGATAGATAGATAGATAGATAGATAGATAGATAGACCTGTCATGTGACTCTTGTATAATACGTAGAGAAACTGTCCAAAGGTAAATGTTGCTGTCGTTGTATTTATCCTAGGTTAGCTCCGATCGCGTTAATAGTAATTAGTTCGTGTATTGCAAACGACAGACCTACTCTTCCCGACATACTATGACTCTCTTAGAGTACAGGACCATAGAAAACCACTGAGAGCCACACTCTGACATTCAGTGGTTAACTGTTTCAGACGCTACCGTGTTGCAATTTAGATATGTTGTATTTTCTTCGGAGACCAGTTTTCTTCTGTTCAACCTATAAAATTTTGGAATTCATCCATATTCGACAAATGAAAGTACACACAATGAATTCCTCATTCAACTCGTTTTGGTCGGCCATCTTTACGCTTTGTATATTTGTATGAGCCAATGTCTTGTTTTTACACACTGCTAGATCTTCAACTCGTGGTATTGGTGGCTACGGTGTGTGTTTGACATAGAGCGGTGTGGCTGTTTTGTATGTGTGTGTGTGTGCGTGATGCTTGATCGATATTGTTACACTTAAGTGAATGGTATTTGATGAAGCTAATCTAATCTTTATGAGTTTCGCGCTTCTTTCAGCAGAAAGACTTCGTTGCTCTAAAATTCGGAGACAAAAACAAAAAGATGGACGTCACAGAGAGGAAAATTATACAAAATTTCAATATGAATACTTCGTGACAGCTGGAAGATATTGGTCTATTTATTCCCATACATTCGTGTGTGTGTGTGTGTGTGTGTGTGTGTGTGTGTGTGTGTGTGTGCGCGTGTGTCTCACTCCTCCCTCTCTCTCTCCCTGCCTCTCTCTCCTTGCTTCTCTCTCTCTCCGTGCCTCTCTCTATCTCTGTGTCTCTCTCTCTCTCTATCTATCTATCTATCTATCTTTCTCTGTCTCTCTATCTTTGTCTCTCCCTCGTCACCTATCCATCTTTATCTCTTTTTCTGTCTCTCTCCCCTCCTTTCTCTCTCCTTCTCTCTTTCCTCTCTCTCTCTCTCCTTCTCTCTCTCTTTCTTTGCCTCTCTTCCCTTGCTTTTCTCTCTCTCTTTCTCTGTCTATCTATCTATCTATCTATCTATCTTTCTCTGTTTCCCTATCTATTTTTATCATTCTCTCGTTACGTTTCTATCTCTACCTCTCTTTCTATGTCATTCTATCTTCATCTCTCTCTCTCCCTCTCTCTCTCTTTGCCTCTTTCCCCTTGCTTTTCTCTCTCTCCAACTCTATTTATCTATCTATCTATCTATCTTTCTCTGTTTCCCTATCCTTTTTTACCTTTCTCTCTCTCTCTCTCTCTCTCTCTCTCTTTCTCTCTCCCTCCGTCTCGTCACCCAGTCATACTGTCTGTTTCTCCCTTCAAATCTTACTCTTCCTACACTGATATATCTAATTATTTCCAACATAATCGCAATTAAACATTCAACTAACATTACCAGATGATTGCTAATCTCAAAGAACTTCTCTCAAACATTACAATACTTCACTTTAATACTCTACTTTATCACTGATGCCACAAACAGCCATTTCATTCCTTAGTCTTCAGATATTTGTTTTTCTGATAGTTACAGTTTGACATTTCTATTCATCTTTTTCCTCCGGATTTTTATCGGAGAAATTTTTGCTTTCTTTTTCTCTTTATTGCTTTTTTTAAAATTTTGTTTTTGTTTTGGTTTTTTGGAAATACATACAATTATTCAGAAGAAATACACATCCGGGTTATAAGGAAAAATATAAAATTCAGTAACGTTTTGTTTCTTATTTTTATTTTTTTGCTTTTTGCTTGCTTTAGTTATTTGATTGCAGCCATGCTGGAGCACCACCTTGGAGAACTTCTAGTCCAATGAATCGATTCTAGGGCTTAATTATTATCTTTTTTATCCTAGGCAAAAGAGTGGCTGTGTGGTAAGTAGCTTGCTTACCAACCGCATGGTTCCGGGTTCAATCCCACTGCGTGGCACCTTGAGCAAGTGTCTTCTACTATAGCCTCGGGCCGACCAAAGTCCTGTGAGTGGATTTGGTAGACGGAAACTGAAAGAAGCTTGTCATATATATATATGTGTGTGTGTGTGTCTGTGTTTGTCTGAGTGTTTGACAACCGATGTTGGTTTGTTCACGTCCCCGTAACTTAGTGGTTCGGCAAAAGGAACCGATAGAATAAGTACTAGGCTTACAAAGAATAAGTCCTAGGGTGAATTAGTTCGACTAAAGGCGGTACTCCAGTATGGCCGCAGTCAAATGACTGGAACAAATACAAGGATAAAAGAAAAGTACTTATTCAATCGGTCTCCTCTAAGTAACGGGGGCGTAAACACAACAACACCGGTTGTCAAGCGTTAGTGGGGGACAAACAAACACAAAGATACACATATAAATACATGTCTATACGACGGGCTTCTTTCAGTTTCCGTCTACCAAATCCGCTGCATTAACGACTCTACCAGCTCACTGCCTAAATTTATGTATTAATGATCCTTTCTACTGTTGGCACAAGGGCTGAAATTTGGTGGGAGGAGACCAGTCGATTACATCGACCCCAGAGTTTCACTGGTACTTAATTTATCAACCCCGAAAGGATAAAAAACAAAGTCGACCTCGGGGTAATTTGAACTCAGAATGTAGCGACGGGAGAAATACCGCTAAACATTTCGTCAAGCGTGCTAATGATTCTGCCAGCTCCCCGCCTTAATTAATGTACTAATAATAGTAAGTTACACATCGAACAGTTTCTGGCTCCGTAGTGCCAACGATTACACGCAATTAATCAAGAGAGAACACATTTTTTCAATTTGTATCGATTCTTTTTCGATTGCTATCGACTTTCTGCTGATTCTTATCGTTTCATATCATTTTCTCATCGAGTCTTTTCTAATTTCTTTCTGAAGTACTTTTCGGTCCCTTACAGTTTTTTTTTAGTTTTTTCTTTTTTTCTTTTTTTTTTCGATGTTAAGTGATTTCTTTTTCTGATTCGTAAGTAACATTCTTTTCCTCGATTCTTGTTTATGATTCTTTAGATGTAACCGGGGATCTGTGTAAAACAGAATATGAGACCTTAGGAGGTGTATTGTTTCGATTCCTACTTCATGTTAATTACTTTCGCTTACTGAAATACTATTCTAGAGAGAAATATGAATGTCCAAATTTCTTATTTACACTCAGACCACTGAACTCAACACTTTTTTTTTTTATTATTCTCTCTCTATTTATTTTCTCTTATCCTTTCTGTCGAAGAGCATAGAATCAAAACGTAAAGGACTTTTCTATTTTACCTGAGCGTCAAACTAATA
>NC_142937.1:87708313-87715813 GCF_046866305.1 Octopus bimaculoides | reverse complement strand
TCAATACGTACAGGAGCGGCGACAGGGGGCATCCCTGACGAACCGAACGTGCAATGTCGAAGGGTCCCGATAGACGTCCATTGACGCGAACAACCGAACGGATGCCTGTGTACAAGGCAGCCATCCAGCCGCGGAAAACGGGACCGAAGCCGGCCGCTTCGAGGACGGCCTCCAAGTATCGATGGTCTACCCTATCGAAAGCTTTGGATTGATCCAAATTGATCAGGGCCCCACCCATGCCAGGTTCCTTAACTACCCTCTCTATGATGTAGCGCATCAGATGGAGGTTGTCATGGATGCTCCGGCCCGGCACGGCGCACGTCTGCTCCGTGCCGACCAGTTTCTCGATGACAAGCGCCAACCGCTTGGCTAACACCTTGGCCAAAATTTTCATGTCTGCATTGAGCAGAGTGATGGGCCTAAAGTTATCTATGGCGTCCCCCTTGTTTGGATCTTTCTTCAGCAGCGTTACCGCTCCTCGGCTCACAAAACCGGGAATGCTCCCGTTCTGCTGCCAGTTGCAGTACACGACCGCCAAGACTTCTCCAAACAAGTCTGGCATACAGTTGTAAAGCTCGTAGGGCAGACCATCCAAACCCGGAGATTTGTCCGTCGAGCAACCCGCCATCGCGTCCCTCACCTCCTCCGCCGTGATGACCCCTTCGCAGCACTCCGCCTCTCTTGCCGAGAGTCGTGGCAAGCTGTGCACGTAGGCACTAAAGTCCACCCTGCCTTCTCGCTCGCCACTCCTCCCGAACAGTCGGGCAAAATGCCGCTGAAACGCCTCGCACATCTTGCTCGGCTCGAGCAATTCGCGCCCCTGTTCGTCTACCAGAGACCGGATGGTGGCTCTGTTACCCCGCTGCGCCTCCGCCACTCGGGCCTCTCGTGCGGCTCCAACACCTTCATTCCTCAGAGCACGCATCCTTGCCCTGACAGCACACCCTTCGTGTTTAGCATTGAAGTGTTGGTCGAGGGCCAACCTCGCCGCTAAAACGTCGGATGCGATGCCACTTCGCAATGCCTCTTCTAACTTTATCACTAGCTCCCCCTCTTCTCTGTTCCTCTCTACAGCTAGTGCCCTGCTATACCTTATTGCTTCCGCCCTCACTGCTCTCTTGAGGGCAAACCACCATTTGTTGTTGACGATGGCTCCCGTCAAAGCCCTCTTTACTAACGTGCTAATCCGGTCTCTGAAAACCTGTCTCGACGGGAAAGACGCGTTTAGTTTCCAGTAACCGGGACCCTGCCTATGTGCCTTATCTATGTCTAGCGTACACGTCACAAGTTTGTGATCCGTGTAGCTGACTATGTGGAACTGTGGACATCCTAAACTATCTCTATCTCTTGTCCTACACACTATCCTATCTAGATACGATCTCGACGACCCAATGCGGTTGCTCCAAGTCCACGTTGGCACATTTGGGTGGTCGAGTCGGTACCTGTCAGACAACTGGAAGCGTCTGAGCAGGTCTATGAGGCCTTTGCATCCCCTTCTAGTTTTGTCACTCCCCACGTAGTCTAGATGCGTGTCCAAGGTAGCATTCCAATCCCCCACTAAAAGTAAGGGACGAGACGTTCCCAGGAATACTTCTAGACGTCGAAAGAAGTCTGACCGACCTGTTAAAGGAGGCACATAAACTGCCAGCAACCGAAAAGCGCCTCCATCGCTGCCGTCCACATCTAGGACAACCAGTCTACCCTCCGGGTCCGTAAATATCGTCTTTACTTGGAGATCCAGACTCTTGCGAAAAAGAACCGCCGTGCCACTACCGCCCATCCTCGGCAGACAGGGAGAAAAATAAATGTTAAACTGTCCGCCAAACATGGACTTTAGGGCCCGCGGTTCATGGAGTCTGGTCTCACTAATGGCTATGATATCCAAATTGTGTGACTTGATGTCATTTAAGAGGTACCCTTGTTTCCAAGGGGACCCTAAGCCACGCACATTCACACAACCAATCTTCATCATGATTCTATTTATACGTGTGCTTTAAAGCACAAAACAAAAGAACAGAGTGTTACTTGCCGTTAGAAAGTTTTGTTTCCTCCTTGGATTTTTCACCAAGGAGGCTATTGTACAATTTCTTGCACAAATATTTCTGGAATCCCCCTACCGAGTTGGGGTAGAGGGATTTTATTGTGTTGTGTAATGCTGGTGTTACATGAATAATTTTAATGTGTTTTGGCGGTGTTGTACGTGGGTGGTTGTTGGTTTTGATATCGTTATTTGTGATGTTTGTTTTAGAGTTGATGTAATTCATCAACTCTGTGTTTGTACTGTCTATTGCTGTTAGCATTGTTTTTTTTATATTACTATTGGTGTTAGTAGTATTTTCGGGAGATGTGAATCTCCCTGCTTTGTTTGTGTTTGCATTTTGTTTTGTTTTCTTCTTACTGCGCTTCCTCTTTCCTTTCGTAGCTATTTTCCACTCCTCCCCACTCTCTTCATCGGATGATGGGAGATCTGAGGAGTCAGAAAGAGGTAACGGCAAATTTTGTGCGTCTGTGTGTGTTTCTGTGAATGTTTGTGTTGCTGTTTTTATTGATGTTGGCTGCTTGTTATTTATGTGTGGTGTATGTGATATGGGGGAGGGAGAGGCAGTCTTGGAATTTTCTTTTTTTTCTTCTGTTTTTGCAGTTTCTGTTGTCTTTTCTGTTGTGGTTATTGCTGATATTTCTGTTGTTGTTTTTTGTGTTGCTGGTGGTGTTGGTAGTAAGGTTTTTCTGTTGGGGGTATTTGGTAGTTGCTTCTGTTGTTGTTGTTGTTGTTGTTGTTGTTGTTGTTGTTGTTTTTCTTTGTATTGTTGCAGTTGTTGTTGCCTTTTCTTCTGGGCTACTGGGCATGTTTTTTGAAGGTGAGTTTTGCTACTACAAACGTAGCAAACTGGCCTTCTGCCTTCGACGAAAACATGAAAAATTGAATCCTCAGTTAATTGGATTCTATGTGGAATTTTTTCCCAGTTTGCTGGATCAATTTGTACCAGGAGTTGAAATTCCTGGCCAATCCAGTTTTGATTGCAAACGGCAGATGCTTCTAGTATGTTTATCTCCTCCTCTATGCCTAGACATATGGCAGATACTAGCCATTCTTCCTCAATTTCAGGAGGCACATTCGAAATTTTTATTTTCGTAACCCTACGACCAAGGTACGTAGGGATCATGAGCAGGTTTTCATGCTGTAATGACTTAGTGGAGAGGTCCTTCGCTCGCTGCTCGCTGTCTAGTCTTACTTCTATCGTTCCGAATTTCAAACCTCTCGTTATGTAAGTCTTGTAAGACCAAATCGGCTTTAAGCATCTCTCAACATTTTCTTGGGTGAATTTTTCCACTGTCTTTGTCTTTAAATTAATGGTTCTGTAGATGATAGTTTTTTTTTCGATGTTTATCTTAAAGTCCGCGGGCGTTTGAAGATGGACTGTAACGTCCTTTTTACTTAGCATGCTTTTGCATGCAAGTAATTTCTCTTTCGATATATTCAAAATTCTTTTCCTAGGCTTCAAAGCCTCGGCAAAGTTCGTTGTGGTGGTGGTAGTGGTGGTATCAGTGGTGAGGACAGTGGTTTTGTTAGCAAGGACATTTGTGTCCTTGTCGTTGTTGCTGCTGCTGCTGCTGCTGCTGCTGTTGTTGTTGTTGTTGTTGTTGTTGTTGTTGTTGTTGTTGTTGTTGTTGTTGTTGTTGTTGTTGTTGTTGTTGTTGTTGTTGTTGTTGTTGTTGTTGTTGTCACTGGTTACGTTGGCAGGCAAGACTGCTGTAGCAGCAGAGTCTTTCTTTTTCTCCATTCTCTCCTTTAACTGTGAGGAAGGAAGACTAGGAAATTCTTTTTCGAACGAAACACTGCAGACTGCAGCGTTCGTTTCACAAAAATTTTCATGGCTACAAGACGCCATCGTCTCAAAAATAAATGGCTAGAAAGCCGAGATTGGTTTTTATATCCTGGAAATGTGCCACACAGGGCAGATTTCCGTCGCAAAAAACTTGCACCAGAGAGTCTACAAGTTGTTATACAACTTTGTATATAAAATAAATTTTACAAACAAACTTTTTAAAACATGAAAAAGGCAAAACTTACAGAGCCGACACGTCTACCGTCCGTCCATAGAGATAGATAGATAGATAGATAGATAGATAGATAGATATATAGACAGATAGATAGATAGATAGATAGATAGATAGATAGATAGATAGATAGATAGATAGATAGATAGATAGACAGACAGACAGATAAACACACACACACACACACACACACACACACACACACACACACACATAGAGACACACAGACAGACACACAGACAGACACACGGACAGACACACAGACAGACACACAGACAGACACACAGACAGACACACAGATAGATAAATAGATAGATAGATAGATAGATAGATAGATAGATAGATAGATAGATAGATAGACATACACACACGCTTGTACGCGCGCGCGCAAACACACACACACACACACACACACACACACACACACACACACACAAACATATTCTTTCGTGACACAAAACGACCATACGTTTATCCGGCTGGATCTTTCCCAACTCCGGAATGTTTTCTTTAACTTATCGATTTCTTTCTTTCTTTATTTATTTATTCGACAAGTCAAATTAACATTTACGTCCACCAAATTGTGTGTTTGTTTGTGTGTGTGCGCTCGCGTGCGCATGTGTGCGCTCGCGTGCGCATGTGTGCGTGTGTGTGCGCTCGCGTGCGCATGTGTGCGTGTGTGTGTGCGTGTGTGCGTGTGTGTGCCCATGTGTCCATGTATAAGTGTATTAGTGTATATTCTTATTTTTGTTATTGCTCTTATTGTTTGTTTATCATGTTGCGAATCTTTAAATCAACATCGTCTTTCTGTCACAAAGTAGTCTTTTGCCGTGCGTGTCTGCTATACTTTTTTTTCCATTTTCTAAATACCTGCTCATAAATTTTACCTAAATTTTTGGCAGATAGGAGAAGCATCTCTTTGTTTGTGCTTCCACCACTCTGATGAGCTTTCTCTCCATCTGCTCCAATTAACTTTCGAAGTGAGTAAAACGTCTATAAATATATGACACACTCTGTATGAACGCATAACATTATTTTAACGCAACGAATAAAACGAAACTTTGAGACTCGGCATTGGAACTTTTTGAAAATCAGCACATGTTTTCAACGGCTTTTCTTATAAGACTGGCAGAAAGAATCGCTGATGAGGATTAAGATGGCCTACATCAAAATCCGAAATGGCGATCCGACTATGTACGCTGGGGACTTACCTCCCTTTGTCAGTCATTAAGACAGTGCTTTTGTGGCTTTTCGAGTTGTTTTAACTCTTATTTTTAGCAAAAGCCGTGCTAGTCAGTACCCTCTCTTTTGTAGCCTCTATATATAAATGTATGTATGTATGTATGTCTACGACGGGCTTCTTTCAGAATCCACTCACAAGGTATTGGTCGGCCAGGATTTTTAGTGGAAGACACATGCCCAAGGCGCCGTGCAGCAGGACTGACCCCAGTACCATATTGTTGAGAGACAAATTTCTTACCACACAGTCACAAAAATTCTTCTTTCGAAATGTTGACACGGCTTGTCCCACTTAGGAAAACATTTATGGTAAAATAGAGAAGAAATATTCAGAATGTACTGAGAGTTAAACCCGCTAATGGTTTATAAAGAACGGTTTATTAAATAGCTTTATTTTTAACGACTAATGGCTTATAGGACTGTGCAACGCTATTACTGATGTAATGTTGGACTATCATCGATAGGACTGCTATTTCTTTTATCACGCCTATGGTGATTTAATCAAGGAGACGGATACAGTAATTTGAATAATGCAATATCAGAGGCAGCTTTATGCTATCACCACCAGAATAATACACAGGCACACTTCTGTAATATAAATAATGATAACAGCATTTACTGTGAGAACACTCAAAGCGACAGTCAGCAGACACTGATTGAGTCCATTGCACACTGGTCCAGTTTGCTAGAAATAGCAGCCAAATCATCTTCTAGTGTATGCTGAAAAGAAAGAAAACGTTGGATGATGTAGTCCAGGACATATTGCGAAGAAGACAGGATTGTCATGGCTGAAGTCCCTTTTGATCACAGGTCTGCTCGATCGAAACTAATCTGTGGTTTAAAAACCACCACCATCAAAACAACAAGAACAAAACAACTGTTAATAGATAGCTAGGCAGCCACTACATTGTCTGTCGACCCGCGAGAAACAACAGCCAAATTTCTTTCACGTTTCTTACTACCATCATTAAAACAAGAATGGTTTATAAGACAATACAGTACTTAATACACTATCCCTAAATCAAAGACACGATGATCAGTAATGTCTTTGATCAAAGATTTGATTAATCAGAATTGAGCTGATGTTAGCCAACAACAATAACAACTGCCACAATTATAAGCTGTTCTACCTTTCATCTACATTGTGATTCTATTCTTTTATATAATAAATAGATAGTAATTACGTAACAGTATTGTCTCTGAACACAAATCAATAAGAACAAAACGATATTGTTTCATTTTACATATTACTGCATAATATTTCATATATTTGGCACCAGTACAAATTGTTATTATGACAATTAATAATTACCACATCTACCAATCAGAATCGTTAGAGCGTCGGAGAAAAAAGAAAAAAGCTCTGCAACATTCGTTGCGGCTTCTTATGTTCTGCGTTCAAATCTTACCGAGGACAATTTTGCTTTTCTTCACATTCGAATCGATAAAATATATTGATTTCAAATTTTGTCACAAGGCCAGCAAGATTCGGAGTTCTATTCCAAGCAGTAACCTGAGTAATAATAATAATAATAATAATAATAACAATAATAATAATAATAACATCGAAAAATACCTTAGGAATGAGAACCCAGGTTCGAAATTTCCCCAAGACACCTGATGAAGGCTGGAGGGTACATCAGCCGAAACATTGTGTTAACAACAATCAAGATGAGGAGAAATATCCGTCAAATGTAAATAATGTAAATAATGTACATAATTCCTCATCTCTTAAATATAGAACTGAATTAAAAGATACATAAAAAAACCAAACACCCATACGCTTTCTTTGCGTTTGTGTGGAGAGTGAGCAGACGTCATCCACTTATTCTTGTACCAAAAATTACAAACAGTTATTTTAATTACTGATACAAGCTGTTATTCTTTTCTACTCGAGGCACAAAGCTCAAAATTTGGACGGAGGGGACCAGTCAATTAGATCGACCTCAGTACGCAACTGGTACTTAATTTATCGACCCTGAAAGGCATAGTCGACCTCGGCGGATCTCAGAACATAAAGACAAGCGAAATACCGCTAAGCATTTCGCCCGACCTGCCAACGTTTCGGCCAGCTCGCCGCGTTGTCCGCTCGCTGCCTTATTAATACAAACTGTTATTATAACCGCCAACAATGTGTATTGCAATCAAGGCTAATTAACATTATACTCATAGATATCAGCGAAAGTCACCTTTGTCTACTGA
>NC_142937.1:87700813-87703313 GCF_046866305.1 Octopus bimaculoides | reverse complement strand
CTACACTGATATTATTGAGAGCCTTCCATAGCACTTACATAGCGTTACCTGCTACCTTGGGTCTTCAGTAATAAGACAATAGTGTGCGGTTTGAGGAAAATGTGGCTAGTACTTTTAGCGTGTAGAGATATTCTCATTAACGTCCGTATCTCATTACCTTGCAATGTGATAGAATAGTAACCGCTTTTTGTTTGTTTGTTTTGTTGTTTTGCCTTTTTATACCAAACAGGGCTGGAGGCCACTGTGATGTATAGATGCCGATTGACAGGAAGTTTAAAGGACTGAATGTCATAGATCAAAGGAAAGCAAGACGAGGGTAGTAAGTTCCGGAGAGCAACAGTTCGAGGAAAGAAACTGTAAAAACAAAAAGACTTACGACAAACAGGGAAGATCACAGGAAACACCGCTTGCAGGAACTGCCATTATTAATAATGTTTTGGGATTCGTTCGTGCAATATTACAGCAGTGATGTTGTTCCTTCTCTCTCTGTGCCTTTTTTCAGCTACTAACGACGAGAAAATGAGGGACCTTTTATGTGATTCCTCGATGTGTTAGAAACAGCAGTCAAATTTCTATCAACTTGTAACCAACCTACAATCTTTGAAACAACGATTGCAACCCCCATTTTTACAGGTTTCCGGTTGAACCCCACTGCATGCTGCATTGGACAAATAACTTCAGTCCCAGATCAACCAATTTCTTGTTGATAACATTTGATAGACAGAAACTGTGCAGAAGCCTATCGGAGAGAAGTAGACTTAATTGGTTTAACACCTCTACATGTCTCTTAAAATGCCCTTAGCAATGACCACCCTATTGTATCCATGCCAGATGTTAGTACTGACCTAACTGTTTTCATGAGCTGACGTCCCTGGATATTGTATCTCATGGCGTAGAAAATGCTCTTATTTTAAATGTATCAAAAACTTCTCCTGTGTCAAATGCATTCATATTACGCATTGGAGACTAGGTGTCATAGATCAAAGAGCCGGATAAGCATAAGTTTGTTAGACACAATAATTCTTATTTAATAAAATATTTATAAGAAGCCAAAATTTCACAATCTTATTAGCACAAATTTTTTAATTTATTCTTTTACTCTTTTACTCTTTTACTTGTTTCAGTCATTTGACTGTATCCATGCTGGAGCACCGCCTTTAGTCGAGCAAATCGACCCCAGGACTTATTCTTTGTAAGCCTAGTACTTATTCTATCGGTCTTTTTTGCCGAACCGCTAGGTTACGGGGGGACAAATACAGATATACAAACATACAGACACATATATATATATATACATATATACGACGGGCTTCTTTCAGTTTCCGTCTACCAAATCCACTCACAAGGCCTTGGTCGGCCCGAGGCTATTGTAGAAGACACTTGCCCAAGGTGCCACACAGTGGGATTGAACCCGGAACCATGTGGTTGGTAAGCAAGTTACTTACCACACAGCCACTCCTGCGCCTATACTAAATATGTTGGGTTTTTTTTGCTATTTTGTTTTGTTTTGTTTTCACAAAAAGCACGTGTGAAATAGGGTGCGTCTTATACATGAGTACGTCTTATAGCCCGGTAAATAGAGTAATTTCCTTTGCTCGCTATTATATATTGTGCCAAGACGGTGATGAAATAAGAGAAACGGAAAGGTTCCGGATTAAATATCTTACGCAGTGGGATTTCATTATCAATTAATTGTCAATTAATTGAGTTCAAATCTCGTTTAGAGCTAAAATCTGCGGATAATTTCTTTTCCCTATCAGCCAACAGTTTCAGAGACTTCGAAAAACGTTAAGAATACCCTGCTTCGTTCTCTGATTTAATCATTAAGTAATCATTGAAGTCTTATACAAATTAATGCTTAGCTTATACAAATTAATATTTTGCTATGTAAAACAGATGTGATATCAATCTGTTCTTGGATAAGGCGTTAGTCCATTACTGTTAATATTCATAAATAATCTGCTATTATTACAGTGAAGCAATATTCAAAAGATTTAAAACCACGATTTATGAGTAACGGGTTGCGTAATATCCTATCCAAACGGCCTTTACGCCTTCACAATTAAAATTAGCAACTTTTGGACACAATGTAGATTCTCAATTGTATAAAATATTTCTGTTGATTTGAGCAGTAACCTGTACCTACTTATGCTGTGTTGTTCTCATTGTTTAACCCCTGGTCACTTTGCACCTATCAGCTATATATATGATCAAGCATATTCCAGAGAGTTTATTATGTCATGATCCCAGAAATAATGCACCTAAGAGCAGATTATCCAATGTGTCCTTCCTTTCCTTTCCAACACAACATAGCGTATTTGGCTGCTATTTTTTGCACGGGCGCAGACATGGCTGTGTGGTTAAGAAGCACGCTTTGGAACCACGAGGTTTCGGGTTCAGTCGCACTGCACGACATCTTGGAGCAAGATAGCCATGGACGGACCTATGTGAGTGAATTTGTTGGACGGAAGTTATGCAAACGCCTTTCCTATATATATAT
>NC_142937.1:87688313-87695813 GCF_046866305.1 Octopus bimaculoides | reverse complement strand
CCCATACAGAAACAAATACACTGCTACATACATGAGAGGTAAACAACCAGTAAAATGCTCAAACCATACATATTATATACTACAGGGATAAAACACGTCCTTGTTATAGACTGCATTAATATGTTATCAAAACATTGTTAAAATAGAAACGTTATTACAAAATTAATTGCAAAAATAAATAACTTATAAGCTAAAAATAAAACCCCATCGACACGGAACTCCAAATTTGTGAAGCATGGATTTGGAATTTCATATAACCAATGCAATATACCAATTTGGGTGTAATTTTGAAACTGGTAAATACCTTAACTGAAACTATTTCATCGGCGGCAGCGAGCTGGCGGCGGAGTGCTGGCAAAAACTTTTCGCACGCCGGGCGAAATGCTTAGCAGTATTTCGTCTGCCGCTACGTTCTGAGTTCAAATTCCGCCAAGGTCGACTTTGCGTTTCATCCTTTCGGGGCTGATTAAATAAGTACCAGTTACGCACTGAGGTCGATATAATCGACTTAATCCGTTTGTCTGTCCTTGTTTGTCCCCTCTGTGTGTAGCCCCTTGTAGGCAGTAAATAAATAAGAAATATGAAACTATTTCATCAGACACACAAGCATGACTCTTTCTCATCTATTAAGTATGCCTTTAAAACGAGGTGCCATTGCAGCGTGTATAGAATATAACACAACACGTCACAAAATTGGATTTTAAAAAATAATAAAAAAAGAAATAGTAATAGAAAAATACTGTCGTCCTAATAACATTAGAATAGCTATGAAAATACAAAACAAAAGGTACATATAGATCACTTGTGGAATAAACAATGAAGTTATTCGCTAATGAAGTTTTTGTCAGTTACAAATTCTTTTGTATGATTCCTTTGCTATTTCTAAAACATGCAACACACAACTTCATTCAGGAGAAATGAAAAATGCAAGTTCAATGAACGAAGGAACGTTAATGCTTCCAAGTTCAATGAACTTAGAATCATTAATGTATCCAACTAAACATTAATGACTAAAAAGGAAATATGAAAAAAAAAATCTATATTACTAAATAACATCGTATGTATATAGGTGTGTACATGTGTTGAGGAGTTGTCACGTTCTTTGACCTTTTTTTTTTTTTTTAATTTAATCTAAGATCTTTTCTTTTCTTTTTTTTTTCTTTTTTTTTTTTCTTTTTTTTTTTTCGGGGTGATTTTTATGGGTAGGGAAAGAGTCGTTTCACTGAAATCAAATGAAAAATATTTTCATTTATTATATTTCAACTACACTTTTAGGATTGGGTAGGTTGTTTCTCAGCGAAACATCAGGATACATTTTCAAATTCCTTTCACAAAAATTCTATGACAAATACTCTCTTATTATATGCTTTTCCTAAATTCATATACGCCATAAGCTGAATATAACGAGATGTATATTCAAGAATGTGAAAAAGTACGGAAACAATTTGCGCTGATTATGAAGTCACTTTTGCGCAAAAAAGCAACTCGAGATTTGGAAATATATAATTTCCGTATGATTAGGCGCAGGCATGGCATCGTGGTTAAGGAGTTAGCTTCACAACCAAGTGGTTTCAGGTTCAGTCCTATTGCACGTTACCTTGGGCAAGTGTCGACTACTATAACCGCGGGCAGACCAATGCCTAGCGAGCGGATTTTGTTGGCAGAAACTGTGTGGAAGCCTATCGGTTGCGTGTATATGTATGTGGGTGGATGGGCGTGGGTGGATGGGCGTGGGTGGATGGGTGTGGGTGGATGGGCGTGAGTGGATGGGTGTGGGTGGATGGGTGTGGGTGGATGGGTGTGGGTGGATGGGCGTGGGTGGATGGGTGTGGGTGGATGGGTGTGGGTGGATGGGTGTGGGTGGATGGGTGTGGGTGGATGGGTGTGGGTGGATGGGTGTGGGTGGGTGTGGATATGTGTGTGTGTCTTTGTGTCTGTGTTTGTCTCTCCCCTTCACCTCTTGACAACCGGTTATGGTGTGTTTACGTCCCCGTAGCTTATCGGTTCGGCAAATTGGTACTAGGCTTTAAAAATAATAAGTCTTAGGGTTGATTTGTTTGCCTAAAGCCCTTCATGACGGTGCTCCAGAATGGCCGCAATCAAATGACTGAAACAGATAAAAGAATAAAAGAATAAAAGAATAAAAGAATACAAGAATAAAAGTGTTATTATTTATCATCCTCATTAACATCATCAACAGCTCAATATTTGACGTCACGATTGTGTTCAATTATACACGATCACAGTAGTGGGTTCCCCATTTTGAAAGTAAAGCTGTTCCTTTGTGTGTGTGTGTGTGTGTGTGTGTGTGTGTGTGTGTGTGTGTGTGTGTGTGTGTGTGTGTGTGTGTGCGCGTGTGTGTGTGTATGCGTGTGCGCGCGCGCGTATGTGTGTATATCTATGAATGTATGTATTATTTCTTTACTACCCACAAGGGGCTACACACAGAGGGGACAAACAAAGACAGACAAATGGATTAAGTCGATTATATCGACCCCAGTGCGTGACTGGTACTTATTTAATCGACCCCGAAAGGATGAAAGGCAACGTCGACCTCGGCGGAATTTGAACTCAGAACGTAGCGGCAGACGAAATACCGCTATGCATTTCGCCCGGCGTGTGTGTGTGTTTATGAATGTATGTATGTATGTGCATATATATATGTGTGTGTGTGTGTGTGTGTCTATGAATGTATGTATGATTGTATATATATGCATATATGTGTGTGTATGCGTGTGTGTGTGTGTCTGTATGGGGTTGTTTATACAAACGAGAGAGAATAGAACGCAATACAAGAAGTAAGCTGCTTATATCATTGTAGTTAAGAAGCCTCATCGGTAACTGAAGGGCCGAGAGTTTCATATCAAATGCTTTGGTACGAAACCCTAGAGCCTTGAGTCACTGACATCGCTTCTTGTGTGTGTGTGTGTGTGTGTGTGTGTGTGTGTGTGTGTGTGTGTGTGTGTGTGTGTGTGTGTGTGTGTTATGCATGTATGTATCTATGCATGTATATGTGAGTGACTGAGTGGATGCATGTTTGTGCGTGTGTCAGTAATTGGCCATTGTCACTGATAGAGGACGCGTTCTGTGTCTAGTGGTTAATACGTCGACAAATACAAAGTTTTCGAATTTGTTCCCGCCTCTTCAACTCTTAGTTGTCTGTGACTGGTTCTTTTCTAGAACAAATTGATGGCTAAAACATGTGACGCTTTGTTTCCCTAACATTTTTTGTTTTGTTTAACTCTTTAATATAAATTCCAAACAAAAATTGTTTTGATTTCATTAAAGGCATTTATCACACACATTCCTTCTCACAGCAATCGAAGTCGGGCAATGATTTAGGCTGCGTAATATAAATAACGCAAATAATAAAAATAATTCCTTACATAGAAATTAGTGAGGAAATGGAGCAGTCGATTATAACCAGCCCCGGTTCTTGACTGATATTATTTTAGCGCCCCAGAAGAAAAAAAGGCGAAGCTGATCTCAAACCGGATTTTAACTCAAAATAAAGGCTCTAATTAAATTCTAATTACCGCAAGGAATATTCATTGACACACTAACGATTCCACCTATCCACAGCAACAATGACAATCCTTTCTAATTTTAGCACAAAACCAGTGACTTTAAGGTTGGGTAAATCGATTGAATTGATTCCAGTACACAGCTGGTACTTATTTCATTGACCCTGAAAGGTGTAAGATGAAGTCAACCTCGGAAGAATTTGAACTCAGAACGTAAAAAGCCGGAAAAAATACCGTTAAGCACTTTTTTCCCTTTTGTCCGATGAGATAACGATTTTGCCAGCTCGTTCATTCGTTGTTTTCAATTTTTGGTTAGAAATTTTGAGGAGAAAACGTTAGGCGATACCATCAACTCCAGTACTTAATTAGTACTTTATTTTATTGATCTCAGTGCGATGAACAGTAAAGTTGCCATCGATGAAAATTGAACTCAAAACGTAAGTAACTGGAAGAAACGCCTCAAGACATTTTTCCCATGCTCGAACGATTCTGTCAAATCCACCCTAAACAATAGTTTCATATTTTGGCACAAGGCCAGCAATTTTAAAGTGAGGGGATTGGTCGATACTTATTTTAACCACCTCGAGAGAATAAAATGCAAAGCTAACCTCAGGAGGATTTGAACTCAGCATTTTCCCCATGTCTTTAACGATTCTTCCAGCTCGCCGCCTTAATTACGTCTTATTTAGTCTACTCCATTTGGTTGTATGACTTTCGGAGGATGGAAATTATTACGGTTTTTTATGCCCATTGAGACTCCACTTGGCCACATATCTTTCTTGATTACCTCAGCAATCACCGCTGTCCGCACTGTGTCACAAATGTGAGTATAAGTCAGCGATCAACGTCATTACCAATATCCTTGATTCATATTGCCTCAAGTGCTTATCTATTCTCTCCGCAATACTTTTAGGTGTCTCTCCAATGTATGCCGTGTTCTTGTCTTTACAAGCACCCTCTATGCACTTTATCCTTGATCGTCATCTTCGTATTGCATCGACCTATGTATTACAGCAATATGGTATTGGTAAGTGTATCACGTACCAACTCGACTTGCTTCTTTGCTCCGTCATCTGCTTTAAATCAGGCACATAGTTCTAAATTTCTTCCCCTGATCGATAGAGAAGATATCGCTCCGCACATTGGCTTCGGATCCTTCAAATGGTCTCTCTGAAGACATAAAGAAACCTGTTTTAGCAAATAACATTTTCTTTCTCTTGCTCTTGGATAAAGCTCTCCGGCAAAGATGCACTCTTCTTGGTAACAAAACATTGCCAAGCAAATATTTTCTCAGTTTGCCGCCTCATGTTCAAATTAGGGGCTGCAGTTTCATTTATTTAGCAAAGACATGCATGCATATGTTGTTGTTATGGTTGTTGTTGCTGCTGTTACTGTTATTTTGTTGTCATTCTTATTATTGCTGACGTTGTTATTACTATTATTGCTGTTGCTGACATTTCTGTCACTATTATTGTTTGCCTTATCGCCGCGATAAGGCAAACTGAACTGCTTTCTGTCAGGTCATAGTTTTCCTTTGCAAAATGTTTACGTCCAGCTGTGTATTTAACTTTGTTTTCTAATTTGCTTTCTGAATTGTTGCTTTCAATTGAATTTCTCAATGGGCGTTGTCTCGATAGTTAGTTGTCATCTTGGGTCAATTGTAGATACAAAACAAAGCTGAGATGAAAACGTTAAAAGATTGCAAAATCTGCTCCTTTCTCGTGTGGGAAATTTAGATAGAAACGTAATGTTAATCCGATACAGAGCACTAAATATTTCTCCATAGAT
Organism: Octopus bimaculoides; assembly: GCF_046866305.1. Lineage (NCBI taxonomy): Eukaryota > Metazoa > Mollusca > Cephalopoda > Octopoda > Octopodidae > Octopus > Octopus bimaculoides. The sequence goes on along the minus strand of NC_142937.1, from coordinate 87,690,501 downwards.
AATCGTCACCGGTCCTTCATGTCAGACATAGAGACTCTAAGCATAGCATGCAAGTGATGCTGCAACACTGGCCGAATGTGTGAGGCAATATGAATCCACGCAAGTTAACTTGGTCTTTTAACCATAACCGCTTCTCTAAAATAAAGTACCAATTATATCCTAGGGTTGATCGAATCGATGTAATTCCACCCCACCAAAAACAAAAACATTCTGGCCCCTTGTGTGTATGTTAAAAATTAAAATAAAGAACTTCTCCCCTCTCTTTTTCTCTTTCTTTTTTTTTTCTCTTCACACTTTAATGATTTCTAGCCGTCTGTCTATTTATAAGTCAATCTGTCTATCTACCAATGTATCTTATCTATTTTTCTATCTATCAAACAATTGACCTATCTATCTATTGTCTATCTATCTATCTATCTGTCAGTCTTTCTATGTCTAACTATATATTTATCACTCTGTCTATCTACCTATCTATTTGTCTACCAATCAATCAATTTATCTCCTTATTTGTTCATCTCTATTTAACTATCAGTCTATCAATCTATCAGTTTATTTGTCTGTCAAGCAATCAGTTAATCTAGCTAGTTACCTACCTGTCTATTTTCTACATTCTTACATGTCTGTTTATTAACATCTCTATCTGTCTATGAATATATTTATCTGCTAACAAATCTATGCAACAAATTATCTATCTACTAATATATCTAGGGATCGATCAATTCATCAGTCAATCAATCTAACACGATAATGATTCTACCAGTAATGAAACGTGCTCCCTTTTTCCACTCACTCGATATCTCCTTTTCCTTTCACTCCCTGTCCTTACTGTATTTTAATCGACTCCATTCAAAACTCGTATGAGACATTTTTCTCTGCTCGCCGCCACCGCCGCCGCTTGTCGCTTCAGAACCACGTTAATATGGAACATTCTCCTTGCTTCACTTCCTACATTGTTGACCCAGTAGTACTTCAACGGAGTTTAAACATCCCTCCCTGCAGCGTATTCATTACTAGCAATCCGTTTAGAATGTCATCCAACCTTTCTGATGTCACCTGGTGAGAATTACTAAGAGTATTAATGAAAAAAGGCTTAAGTAAAACATCAACCGTGTCCATGTAAGCAGTCAAGAATGGAAGGAAATAATTATGGCTGCCACACCTCACCAACTTCCGGCTTGATTATACATTAATAAACGAGTCTATAAATATATATATATATATATATATATATATATATATATATATATATATATATAGACATTATACGTACTTCTTTGCTCTTTTACCGGCTCTAATCGCTGAATGGTCGCCATGATGACATTCTATATGTAAAGACACACACATATGTAGATACACAAGATATAAACGTGTTCAAGTACATGTTTATATATATATATATATATATACATACATATATACGACGGGCTTCTATCAGTTTCCGTCTATCAAATCCACTCACAAGGCTTTGGTCAGCCCGAGGCTATAGTAGAAGACACTTGCCCAAGGTACCACGCAGTGGGACTGAACCCAGAACCATGTGGTTGGTAAGCAAGCTACTTACCACACAGCCACTCCTGCGCCTATATATTGACCGTTGACTGAACACTATTCAATTTTTTTTCTCCGTGTTTTTCTCCTTGTCTCCGTATTCTTTCTGTTGAAGAGCGTAGCTCGAAACGTCAAAGACTTTCCGTATTCCCGAGCGTCATACTAATATATACTTTTGTTATTTACACCACCTGTCCTCGTCTGTTGTTATTATTTGTATATTCTCCCATATATATATATATATATATATATATATTATTGTTTTATATATTATTTTCTTCATTTTGTACTTTTTTGTACTTCTTTGTAAAAAAACATTTTCATTCTCCTTCTTCTTGATAATTTGCTTCATCGCAATGAAAACCGGTTAGAAAAAATCTTTATTAAATTATGCTTCTAGTTCAGCATTCTGGCTTTTTTTCATTTTCCTATTATTTCTCCACGTGCGGTTAACACAACCCCACTATTTACTGACTTATATATATATATATATATATATATATATATATATATATATACGTATGTTTGTGTGTGTACGTACTCAACAGTCAAAACCAAACAGCTTGTCGTGTGACAAGTGTTTATGAATATATTTCCTCAGAAGGCCTCTTACATCATTGTAGAGCATTAGGTTGTTGAC
>NC_142937.1:87670813-87683313 GCF_046866305.1 Octopus bimaculoides | reverse complement strand
ATATCATATAATGCGTGCAGTATAAAGATATGAAATACTAATAGTTTCTTGCTCTGAAGTCATGTGTCTGGGCAGGTTTTTATAACACGCCATGTGTCTTCAAGCAATCATCAGGCTCTGAGTAACCAATACATATGTACGTATTGGCTGTATAGGATTCACAAAGAATCAAGGCCTATCAGCTTATAGCACGCCACCGGTTTGCTAGACAGAATTACGAGGAGCAGACAATGAAGTAATACATTATCAGTTTATGAGGAGTGGTGAAGACCAGTCACTGTTAACTTGTAATTTGTAATTCGAATTGTTTACAAGTTAATAAAGATTCCATGCGAAACAAGTCTCGCAAAATTTAAAACCATTCATTTGTTTTCCTAGTAAATAGATAGATAGATAGATAGATAGATAGATAGATAGATAGATAGATAGATAGATAGATAGATAGATAGATACAGGCAGGCAGACAGAGATTGAGAGACAGACATTGACAAACATTATATATATATATATATATATATATATATATATATATATATATATATAAAACATAATTAAGGGATCAGCAAAAGTTGCTTCACCACATGCCGAAATTTAGAAATAGCAGTTAAAGTACTAATTCTTCTACTACAATATGTCTCCACAGATGGCAATACTTGTAACGCTTGTAACTCACATAGGCAAAAATGAAGAAAAAATAACGAAACAAACTAGTCTTAGTTAATCATGTACGCTTTTCGGGATTAGAATGGTAAAAAATTCATTTCCTTCTTCAGCATGATATTCAAGATTATAAATCTGAAAATGCTGATAAAAACCATGCATGCTCGACAGGCGACATCAAACATCACATAAGAGAAACAGCATTTCCGAATTTATATAGACAAGTAAGTGCGAACTTACTTGTTTATATAAAGGCAGCGAGCTGGCTGAAACGTTTAGCGATATTTCGTCTGTCTTTACGTTCTGAGTTCAAATTCCGCTGAGGTCGACTTTGCCTTTCATCCTTTTGGGGTCGAGAAATTAAGTATCACTTGCGTACTGGGGTCGATCTAATCGACTGGCCCCCTCCCCGCAAAATTTCGGGCTTTGTACTTTGAGTAAAAATGACTATTATTTTCATATAAATTAATTTTTTGTTTGTTTTAGACGCTAGAATTTTTTTTCCAGTATTTCTTTTTAATTTCTTGACATTTTATTGCATTTTAATTGCTTCATAATAACTTGCATTTTTTTTTTTTTTTTTGTTTCTTTGTTACATTTCTGTCTCTTTCAGGTCGGAGAGATTTAATGTTCCGTATTTGAAGCATTTCAAAAATTATCTACGCACATTTATACATCCATCCATCCATACACACACACACACACACACACACACACATATATATATATATATATATATATATATATATATATATATATATATATATATATGTGAATACATAGGTACATATATAAGCATACATACACACATACGTAAACAAATAAACACACAGAAAACGTGTGTATATGCGTATATAATTCTTGAAATATATGTGTATATTTATATAAAATAAATATTAAACTTTCTAAAAGAAATAAACAGTGAAGGAGAAACGAGTGAAATAAAGATAATAAAAGATGAAATGAAAATAAATGTTACCCAGTTGAAGTGTAAAACAAATATAAATTCCTGTACAACCCACCTACTTATATTCACATTAAAAGTACATAGCGTTTGGGCGTTTTCACCCACTCCAAGGTCTCTACTAAACTTAATGGCATTTCCGCTCAGTATATCACAATCGTAGAACCGTCGGGGCAGACCGCACAGCAATGTGGGTAAGTTTCTTAACAGTCAGTTATCGCCAAAGAAGTACGGTTTCGATTTTCGATTCTTTATTGCCAACTCAGTGTTTTTCTTTCGTTAAGCTGTCAAAATGTACGTTTACTGATCTTGGTCTCCCATCCTGAACGTGACCAAAGAATGGCGGATCTACCCGACTGATTCTCCTGTTAGAAATTAGAATCAAACACCTTCAAAACATACCCTGCCGTATCAAAGAACAAAGTAAGGATATATTCTTTTCTACGCTAGGCACACTACCCACGAAATTTTGGGGTAGTGGGGCAGTCGATTAGATCGACCCCAGTACGCAACTGGTACTTATTTTATCAACCCCGAAAGGATGAAAGGCAAAGTTGACCTCGGTGGAATTTGAACTCAGAACGTAAAGACAGACGAAATACCGCTAAGCATTTAGCCCGGCGTGCTAACGATTCTGCCAGCTAGCCGCCCTAATAGATATGTATATATTTATCACTCATCACAGGAACCTAGCTTCCGACTAACTAGGTTCCTATCACGAGCCTACGAAGCTTTAAGTCGCATAGAGCCAAATCAAACTGTTCTAATAAGATATGCGTACATATATATATATATACAATATAGCTGCAAGTGCCAATCTAGGCTGGCTAATTCATACAAATACGATGCCTATGTTAGTTTTCAACGTATTTATCGATCTTACAGTTGGAAAGTGCTAGGAAGTTTGCTTGTGGTCTTTTAGACTGACGTATGTCTCTTGCTGGTTTAGTATATCGGAACTTACTTCAGTATATATTTTAGCAGCTTTGCTTCAGGCAAAGGTATTAATTTCGTCCAGTGTAGCGTAGTTTGTTTTTTATAAGTACTTGATAAGGCATTACACATAAATTGTGCTAAGTAAGTTTGCTCTACATCATATATATTCTTAATTTTATCCGATACCACGAAGAGGTTGTTGTTGATATTCTTTAATGTGTTGATTTTTCCCTGTAAGTCATCTTGGCAATTGTTTATACAGTTTGGAGATTTTTAGTTTGTTTTTTTCTTTTTTCCATGATGAGAAAATCTTTTTCAAATGGCTGGATAAGAACATTTCTACAGGGCACGATAGTTGTTTCCAGGCCGTAATTCATTTCTTTAAAGGGTTTGTCTGTTGTATTTTCGCACAGAAGTAAACATTGATCTTACTCTTTTTAAGAAGCTTTCGGTTTTCTACAGTAAATCTTTAAGGTAGGTTTTCTAGTTTAGTTTTGGTATAATTTTTTCATCGAAAATGGAATACCAACGAATTGCATTTTGAAAGGTATTGAAATTTGCAGATTGGTGCTCTACTTTGCTGACGGAGTGGTTAATATAAATATATATATATATATATATATATATATATATATATATATATATATATATTTATATTTAGAAATATTCATATACACATACACACATGTACTGTACATGCGCACGCACGCAAACACTCACACACAAACACATTCACACACATATATATATTGATATAGATAGATAGATAGATAGATAGATAGATAGATAGATAGATAGATAGATAGATTATTATCGTGGTCCTTTCGTCCGCGAAGCATATACACACATATATATACACACAGCTGTATTACAGACTGACTTCTACTCTCACACACAAACACACACACACGCGCTCTCATTCACACACACAATTACATACACACGCATTCACATTCAGAACATGAACTATTTTTTTTTCCACGTAACTTTTTTTAAAACAAAAACATTACACATATACATATATATATATATGTGTGTTTGTGTGTATGTACGTATGTATGTGTGTGTATGTGTATGTGTATGTGTGTATATATATATATTATATATATATATATATATATATATATATATATATATATATATACATACATATATCTGTGCACACATACATGCATACGTATACGTGCACACAAACACATACATATACGAAGAGTTTTATGGTTATTTATTAGTTGTGACTTCCTTGTTGGTATTAAGAAATAAATGTCACTTCAGAAATATTTCTGACAATAAAATAACAATTTTTTTCCATTGTAAATATTTACTGGTTATTTAAGAGGAAAACAAACGTAAACAGCGCTGTTGTATGCATGTATTTAGAGAACACGATACACACGCCCTGGGATCAAACCTTACTTAAATATCGTAATAATACATTGGTTTATGTAGTCCTTGAGTGTCCCTAAAAATACGGGGTTGTCACGGTAGGAGACCCTTTGATCAGAGCCCTACTTGGACTTAGCGACAATGATAATTATATCGGTTTATTATTTAAGCTTACGTCGATTCCTCTGTGGTATTGTTTTGCATTTATAATATAATAAATATATACAAATTATAAAATAACAAGAGCACTCAGAGAGCGCAAACCTCTGTCAAGACAACACCAACGCCCTCTCAACGATTAGCCGGAGATGATTTTTAAAATGAGAATATCTGAAATAAACTCGACTGCTCTCACAAAGGAGAATACTAAAAATGAACCCGACCGCTCACAAAATTTAAGTAGAAAAAGAAACAAGAAAAATAATCCAGAATCCTTGTCCGGTACCGGATCGATCCCCAAATCTAATCAGTTCCTGCCAGTCACGAGGCCAAACATCCCTGAAAGTTTCTTCTGAATCCATTTAGCGGTTCTTGAGATATCTTGTCCACGGACAAACAAACACGACTGAAAACAATACTTTTGCCTTCGCTAAGGCGGAGGTAATTAGAAAAAAATATAGAATACAGTACTGTTTCTACTTCGCTGATTTTCACATATCGCGGCATGTTTTGCAACGTAACACCCGCGATAATCGAAGGATTCCTGTAAGGATAATAAAACACTTGGAGAAATAAGTTTCTTTATTGTTAGGGTATTTCTTTATTCACTCGTTTCTTCATTGCCAAGCGTTTATAGAAGACGTTTGGAAAATACTGTTCTGTAAAAGGGACATTGAACTACAAAGGTTTCACAGCTACGGTTATACAACTGTTTATGAAATGTGACAAAAGGCTTTCCCACGAGACTTTTCCCTCTACGCTAGCAACCCAGAATCACGTGATTTGCAGCGTGCTTTTCTTAAAGTCAATGGAGGTTAGATTTAAGAGAGATACGGCCACTATTTCTAGCAGGTTGAGCGACCGCATTGAATGCAGCTCTAGAGCAATGGATGAGGTAAAGTGACAGACGTAACCAACTGAATTGCTTGTCATTACTGCTGTTGTTGGTGTTGTTGTTGGTGGTGGTGGCGGTGGTGTATTTGCACCGTTCACTGTAAATTTCTGACTTCGTTCCTTCAGAAATGAAGAGCTTTCCAATGTAAATAAAAGTTCAAGAGTTATCTCCCTTGAATAAGTTTCAGCTTTTTAAAAAGTCTTCTACATTTCCGGAAAATGGGTTCAGGCATTTCAGCGCCGCCGACATTTTGGCTTATCTTTGCCGTTCCGTCTATTTTTACTGGATTGTCAAAAGTCAGTAGCAGTAATTTACTGGGGTGAGGGCGGAAGTTTTAACTCAAATATAACAGTGCCAACATTTTCTATACATGTTCCGCTTTGTGCCAACATCAGAAATAAAGAAGAAGAAGAAGAAGAAGAAGAAGAAGAAGAAGAAGAAGAAGAAGAAGAAGAAGAAGACGGCTGCCTTCAGTCATAAATCTCAGGTGTGAAGGAGAAGAATATTGAAGTTTTGAGGAGAACAAAGCTTTGAATGAGATGGAGTGACGATGATTGAAGCTGAAATGAGGTCCCGACTGAAGTACTTTCGTTGACTAGTCAGCTCGGTCGAGGTTGACCTAGTGTTAAGCAACAAAAATAAACTTTCATTGCGGACCCAGTTTGCTGAGGATCCTTAACCATTTTTATTCAGTCACCTTCTGATATCCCCCACAACAAGCGCCCCAACGCGTTCTAAACACCCATCCCCCAATTACTTCAACTCCCCCCCCCCCACAACTCTCCAAACAATAAGTTTCTCTTTTTCCTTATCGGCATGTCAGTATTGGAGAATCCTTGAATCTTGAAGTTATCTCCCCTTATCAGGTAAAGGATAAGGGTAAAGCTCCCCACCACCACCTCCGGTCATGAATGACCACGGGATTGCACCTAGAAAGTTCCCCTCCAAGGCACAAGTCCGGGCAAGATTGTTTTATGGATGACCAGCAATCGCCCATGCATACCAGCCTCCTCTCTCCATGCCACCAATGTTATCCAAAGGGAAGGCAAAGGTCATTACATTTTGGCACCTGTGACGTCACAACTCATTTTGATAACTGAGTGAACTGGAGCAACGTGAAATAAGGTGTCTTGCTCAAGAGCACAACATACAGCCCGGTCCGGGAATCGAACTCACTACCTCATGATTGTGAGCCCGACGCACCAACCACTCACTGAGCCAAGCGCCTTGGAGCAGGTCTTAATTACCATTGTGTAATTATGACGCATCCTTTAGAAGCAGAATTAATGTCAATAAATCAAGTATTTGTTGGTAAACCTGTATTTTTCTATGTTGTTCAAACACGTGCCACTGGTCACTTCGAGTTATTTCCCTTAGCTTATTTGTTTTGTTTTTGCTGGGTTTTTTTTTTTTTTTGGTTTCATATGGTTACTTGATTTGCCAGAAATAGCAGCCTAATCTCTCACAAAAACACACTCTTCTGAATGACAGGATGATCACGGGTGAGACTCGATTACTCATAGGCCTCTAGGGTTGACTCCGGGTTGACTCTGAGCTGACTCTGGGGTTGACTCTGGGCTGAACACCAATCAGTGTTGACTCTAAGTTGAACACCAATAACAACTACAACGTCATCGACAGCGATTTAAGACACTATACACTCATGTTTCTATGGAAACCATCAACGGTAAATCATCGGCTTAGCATAAACAATTGACCCCGCCTAATTATTTTATCTGACCTTCAGAGCAGCCAGTCAGCGATGGCCTTAAAAGGCTATGTATGGGCAGCGCCCTTACTTCGAGAAAAGCCTTAAAAGGCTCTGGGTATCGCCCCTTCGTCATTGGTAGAACGAGTAACACGATTTCGCATCAGAATTACTTCGTCCAATGCATTCATTTACGTATATATATTTCCATATAGACACACACACATGGACATGCTCACACACACATTCATATATATATATATATATATATATATATATATATATACATGAAGGCCGTTACATACACACATACTCTCTCTCTCTCTCTCTCTCTCTCTCTCTCTCTCACACACACACACACATACACAACTACCAAAAATGCACAGAAAACTATTCCAAACAAACAAATATTCAGAACGCACGCACTCACTTACACTGGTACAGGCATACTAAGGCTAACCCATAATCACACATACACATGCACGTACACACTGGCACATACACAGAACTCTATGCGCTCTCGCAGAAACACATGCTCACATTCACACATAGATACATTTACAAGCTGTCAAACAACAAGCTCTAATGACGTCATCCGAACGATCTATTGACGTCACTGCATTCTAGAACTACAGGTGAGCAGTGTGCTGTTGAAATATCTCACCACAACCGTCCACTGCATCATCACATCCTCTTCTAAACACTGCTTACCTGTGGCCCTCTTTCTCTCTCAAATACGGGTAGGTGGACACTTACCCGTATATGGTAGAGATATATTGCATATATACCCAGAAATATACATTGAAAGTGCACAGCTGTACGTAGACAAATGCGGACGCATATAAACATCTAGAGAGCAATAGATAGATAGATAAAAAGAGCGATAGATAGATAGATAGATAGATAGATAGATAGATAGATAGATAGATAGATAGATAGACAGACATGCATACATAAAAAACAAATATGTATGTATACATATATAAATAAATATATTATATATATATATATATATATATATATATATATATATATATATATATATATACATATATATATGTATATATTTATATATGTATGATATATAATATATATTATGTTATATATATACGTATATATGTATATATAGGTATGTATATATGTATGTATATATCTCTCTCTATATATATATATGTGTGTGTGTGTGTGTGTGTGTGTGTATGTGTGTGTGTGTGTGTGTGTGTGTGTGCATATATGTATTAGCTAGAGAGGGCTATGCTGCCCCATATATGATTAAAAGACTTCACGTGGTGCTATTGTGTTAGACATGGTCTGGGCTTATGCTGGCCAAACCTATCAAAGTTAACCTATCAAAGTTATATATATATGTGTGTGTGTGTGTGTGTGTAGGTCCGAGAGACTGGACCTTGAGTCACTCTGTTACTTCTGCTAAATGTGAAAAAAAATATTCATTACTCATATTTTGAGTTCTATTTTTTTTAGTTTGCATCAGCATGGCGCTTCATGCGTGTGTGTGTGTGTGTGTGTGTGTGTGTGTGTGTGTGTATTTATATATTTACACACACACACACACACAAGCGCGTGCATATATATGGGGTATGTGCGTGTGTGCGCGCGCATTACTTCTTTGGCAGTTATTTATGTTTCTCCTTAGCAGACCGAAATCCAAGCCGGTCACTCACAAAGCGGTAAAAACCCTCCTATTTTAAGATGAAACAGCTCTTGGGGGTTAATAATAATTAAAAATTGGTTGGTATGTGTATAGGTGTGTATTTGTGTATGTGTATGTGGAGTAGGGTGCAATTAGGTATGTACCTGTGAATGCACTTACACCCGTATAGTATGCGTGTGTGTCACGTCAGTGCAGAAGTCTATGTGTTTCATTTATAATAATGCGTGCGTTAGAGGGTATTCCTTACTTAACGAATGTGACTCTGTGTATGTGGTCGTTGTTCGGTCAGAAACTTCAAACCGAGAATCTCTACAATGTTTGTCATGTATGTATGTATGTATGTATGTATGTATGTATGTATGTATGTATGTATGTATGTGTGTGTGTGTGTGTGTGTGTGTGTGTATGTTCATGCACCTTTGAATTTATCTTTGTGTTTTGAGTGTTTGACAACTGCTGTTGGCTTGTAGTTGTCTCCATAACATGAGCGTTTCGGTAAAAAGAAGATCGATAGAAGAAGTACCAGTTTGGAAAGAAGTATGGAATCGATTTGATATCACCATCAGGATGAGGTCCAAACATGGCGTAGTCCGAAGTCTCAAACGGGTAAAAGATAGATAGATAGAGAGAGAGAGAGAGAGACAGACAGACAGACAGACAGACAGGCAGGCAGGCAGGCAGGCAGGCAGGCAGGCAGGCAGGCAGGCAGGCAGGCAGGCAGTCAGACAGACAGGTAGGTAGGTAGGTAGGTAGGTAGATAGATAGATAGATAGATAGATAGATAGATAGATAGATAATATAATATAATATAATATAGCTATATAATATATCCAGGGACCGAGAGGTAGCTGAGGACATATTTGGTACATTTTAATAAAAATGTGTGCTCACGGTTCTTGATAAGCTTCCTCATATGATACGCTATGCTATGAATACACTTTCGGCTTTGTTGACTGTTTTAATACCGGAATCGCCGATAGGCCTGCACTAAGTGGTTCCTACTCATTTCGAACATCATCCGGATAACGGCGGCCGTCTATAAGGATAATGATTAGTCTCCCTTTCAACAACGCTCCAAGCGTATTAGTCCATAAGATATAAGTTTAGGGGCTACATGTTTGGTATTACATGATTGCATAGGTAGATATCCATTCTTGAGGCACGGGGGGGGGGGCTTTGTGAGAAGATGCTAAATGTTGCTGAAACACGGATGGCCTTTCGTTGCGTACTTCATTCATCTTGTGCTTAACAATTGTTTCCACCACCTCGACGTATCCAGCAGCATTTATTCTAAGAACCTACGGAAAAATGTGAGATGGTATGACGTGACCTTCTCTATTAACCACTCCTAAAACCATCACGGTTGCTGGAAACTTAGTATGCATCACTGTGTACATCAGATGATTCTGCGCATAAATATTCTTTTCTAGTGTAGGTACAAGGGCCGAAATTTGGTGGGAGGGATCTAGTCGATTAGATCGACCCCAGTACTCAACAGGTACTTATTTTATCGACCCCGAAAGGATGAAAGGCAAAGTCGACCTCGGCGGAATTTGAACTCAGAACGAAACACCGTTAAGCATTTCGCTCGGCGTGCTAATGATTCTGCCAGCACGCCGCCTTTCTGCGTATAAATATTCTTTTCTACTCTAGGCACAAGGCCCGAAATTTGGGGGGAGGGGGTCAGTCGATTAGATCGACCCCAGTACGCAACAGGTACTTAATTTATCGACCCCGAAAGGATGAAAGGCAAAGTTGACCTCGGCGGAATTTGAACTCAGAACGTAAAGACAGACGAAATACCGCTAAGCATTTCGCCCGGCGTGCTAACGTTTCTGCCAGTTCGCCGCTTTTCTGCGTATAAATATTGTTAGACTTTCGGTGTTAGTCGTGAGTGTTTTTAACCTAGCGTAGCTAGAATGTGTGCCACCCGTGGCGGCCTTTCCGTTTGCCACCCCCGGACCCCACATATTGCTAACAGCAGACCCAAAAGCGAACCACTACAACCCACCCCCGCCAGCTATGCTAGTGTTGTTAAGTAACCGCTGAAAAAGTGTTACCTGTATCACTGATGATTTGCGCCGGCTATCAAAGTGCTGACATCATGACTGCTGCTCAATGACTGTAGAAGCTGTAAGACGTGGTGTGGACAGCTGCAATAGAGACTACGAAGCCGTGGCCAGTAGGAAGGGACACAGCAGGCGTTCTTAATGCATTCACACTCGACCATTTTTAATAACCCTTTCTAGTGAAGGCACAAAGCTTGAAATTTGGTGGGAGGGAAGTAGTCAATTATATCGACCCCCCAGTGTTTCAGTGGTATTTAATTTATTGACCCCGAAATGATGAAAGCCAAAGTCGACCTCGACGGAATTTGAGCTCAAAACGCAAGGACGGACGAAATCCTTAGCGGCATCACGTCCTGCGTGCTAACGATTCTGCCAGCTCAGGAATGATTGGAAAACGAAATTCTTGATATCTGAAGCTATAGAGATGGTCATAGATGGAGCGCTTGATGAACCAAGGTTAACCAGCAACAACAAAAATAGCAACAATAGAACGCAGTTTTATAAGGAGAGAGAGAGGGATAACGAGACAGAGAGAGGGGAGAAGAGGAGGACAGACAGACAGACAGACAGACAGAGAAGTAGCTAGCCAGCCGGGCAAGAGGGAAGCAATAGAAATATGTGAGCACGCGTACGTGCGTGCGTGCGTGCGTGCGTGTGTGTGTGGAGGTGGGGGGGGTGAATGAAAGTGACGGGGTTGGATGAAAGGGAGTTAATATGAGGAGGATTATGAAAGTAGAATAAGAATGAAAGAAGCGAGAGAGGAAAGCAGTTCGACTTCAGTTTTGCTTTGAATGTAATTTAGAACAGCAGAGTTATCTCCCTTTAGCTTTCTCACTGAAGCCGTTTTGTTGTCGAAGACAGAGAGAAGAGCTAATTCGTGAATCGAAGTATTCGAATAGTGCGCACGTGTTTCTCCGTGTATGCGTGTGTGTATGTATGTGAATGTATGTGTGTGTGTATGTGTTATGTATGTGTGTGTGTATGTATGAAGGTAGTTGTCTCTGTGTGTGCGTGTGTGTGTACACATGTGTGCGTGCACGTGTGTGTGTGCACGTGCGTGTGCGCGCGCGCGCGTGTGGTGTGTGTATGAATGTGTGTATGTATGTGTTATGTATGTATATATGTATGTATGTGTGTGTATGAAGTTGTGTCTCTGTATGTGTATGTGTGTGCGCGTGTGTGTGTACACATGTGTGTGTGTACACATGTGTGTGTGTACACATGTGTGTGTGCACGTGTGTGTGTGTGTGTGTGTGTGTGTTAGAACAGAGGGCTTCACACCTAGAATCTTGCAAAACGAATACCAAAGCGAAATATGTGTGGTGTGTGTGCGAAGTGTAAAAGCGACAGAAAGAGTAAAAACATTGGTGTGGGAGGTGAAGGATTCGACATTTCGGACAGAACCCTTCTGCAGGGTTGAAATCACAGGGATTAAAAGAGAAGACGGAATTGTTTTCTGTCCTCTATGTTTGAGCATCCTAAGAGACAGGAAAGAGTTAGAGAGAGAGAGAGGCTAGATGAGAGAAGGAGAAGAAAAGGCAGAAAGCGGAATATAAGGTAGCGCGGTTGTTGTAGAGGGAAAATTTTAAATGAAATAATAACTAAAGGATAAAGTCAGGATTAAAGTATGAGGAATGAGTGAAGGATTAAAAGGAAATTATCTGTTTGAATCTTCTGTGCTAACTATTCAAAAGCTTCCGCGGTTTGAATACCAAATTTTGAAGGGTTGATAGGCCGTCGCTATGGGGATGACTAAGTAAAGCGATTTGATGTTCATAGTGAAAGGGAGATTTGACTGTCCAGGGGGAAAAGAGAACGAGTTGAAAAGGTTTAGTGGTTAATGGTTAATATAAGCCATGGATATGCAGTGTAGACTTGTAGTGTAGATCAGCCATGGCTATGGAGTGTAGACTTGGATTCAAAGCGAGTAACAAGGTGGAGACTTTTTCAGTGGTGTACTTCTTATGGAGTCATCACTGTTGAGAAATTGAGGAAAAGAGGACCCGACAAAGCTACTGGAGATATTTTTTGGCAAGGTGTTTGAAGGATCG
>NC_142937.1:87655813-87660813 GCF_046866305.1 Octopus bimaculoides | reverse complement strand
TAGATTTCGTCAGTAAGACATAACCTTCTCGCTTCATGCAGCATTAGTGATAAGAGAATCACTACATTGACGCGCAATATCGTAGACGAATAGGCGCCAATAATTATATCTATCAGAAACAATTACTCTCAGTTACTGGAGTCGTATATTTTGAATGGTGGTGAAGAGACTGTTTTTGATATGTTCCGACAATCATGTCCTCTACATACAAATAAACTTAACTGTTAAAAATAATGGATTCTTTACTGGGACAGCGCAATAACGGTTATTCTGGTAAGAACTGTTTACAGTTTGGTCAGTAATGTTGGTATTCTAACGACCTGAGTTGAGGTCGTTAGAATAATAATACTGTAGTATAAGTAATATAAGTAATATACTCGTAAATAAGTCGCACCTTTAATTTAGTGGTAACATTTTGATACAAAATTTTGTTCTATGTATAAGATGCACCCCTCAGTTTTTTCAGTTAAAATCAAGTATAGAATAGTGCAACTTATACACGAGTAAATACGGTAACTTAACCTACTCTTTTTTTAGAGTTTTGTTGGGTGCCAAAGGCTGTAACTGTGGTCTTTACAGGCCCTCCAAGACTGGTGATAGCGTTATGTTTGAACATCTCTAAAAAGGCACGTACAGGAAAATTGTAAGCTAGAGAGGATTTCCAAATGTTTGATACCCTGGTGCGGAAGAATTGAACATGTTGGTTACTTTGGTCCTTGTAAAAGTGGAAGATTAAAAGAGAGAGATGGTCATTAATAGCTGTTTAAGTTTTTTTTTTAATGTCTGGTAAGCTGTACAAGAACTTTTTAAGGGACTTCAGCTAAGGGATCAGAAATATTGGAACAATGAGAAAAAAAATCGCAGGAATGAGACACGGACGTGGCTGTGTAGTTAAAAAATTCGCTTCACAGCCACGAGTTCGATCTCACTACGTGACACCTTCGAAAAGTGACTGCAACTGTAGTGGCATTTTCGCAAGTACTGTGTGAGTGAAACGGAAAACGTGCGGAAGCTTGTGGTTTAGACAGGCTTTCGCACGTATCTCAGCACGTATATGTGTGTGCTTATGTATGTCTTTTTATCTGTATGCCTGTATGCAAATAAGTCGAGAGGTAAGCTACTATAAATCGGCACAAACTTTCAGGACAACCCAATATTTTCTAACGATTTTAGAGTATATTTTCTGCTGATTTGTTCTGTTAATTTTATTTGGTTTCGTTCTTATCTTCCAGCTCTCTATTTGTGACCTTTCCGGGATACTGGCTTTAAATTTGAATTTATCAGTATTAGTCGGGATTTTTTTTTTTAGGAGGAGGAGGAGGAGGAGGAAGGAGTTGAGGTTGAATTTCTTATTGCTTCTTGCATGTCGGAAGAGCGTCTAGAGCAGGGGTTCTCGACCATTTTGTACTTATGGACCCCTTTATTACTATTTTATTCTGGTGGACACCCCATCCCACCTCACTCGCCATAGCCATTCCATGTTTAAAAACTAGTTTTATAGAAACGTCTTTTAAGATTTCTATTTTGTTTTTCACACATTAACCCATTCATGCCGATCGTCCGTTTAAACTGTCACTTAATTTGTAAGGGTATAAAGCAAATATTTGATACAAATTGCGATTTCTATAAGATCTGTATCACAGAATGAAACATGTTCTTAACGCGTATGCAGTCTGTATCAAACGGATTTCAATGAAATTTTTTTTCAGTTGTTATTTCGGTCAAAATAATAGTATCTGTGAATTTTCAGGCAATTTCATAATAACAATAGTATCTGTGAATTTTCAGGCAATTTCATAATAATAATAGTATCTGTGAATTTTCAGGCAATTTCATAATAACAATAGTATCTGTGAATTTTCAGGCAATTTCATAATAATAATAGTATCTGTGAATTTTCAGGCAATTTCATAATAATAATAATAGTATCTGTGAATTTTCAGGCAATTTCATAATAATGATAGTATCTGTGAATTTTCAGGCAATTTTATAATAATAATAATAGTATCAGTGAATTTTCAGACAATTTCATAATAATAATAGTATCTGTGAATTTTCAGGCAATTTCATTCACTATTCACTAGAAAAATTTCGGCACGAATGGGTTAACTTGTATAGATTGAATTATGTAAAATGTTACTGAAAGAAACCTACCTATTTCTTGTGATACATACCAATACACATATTTAAGGCAAAATTTTTCCAGGGTCCTTTCAAATTCTATTGTGAATCCTTAATTTACTATTTTGTTACATGGACCCCAAAACAGTCTTATATGGACCTTCAGGGGGTGGAGGATGTCTTGCTGACTGCTATTTCTGGCAGATCGAGCGATCATATAGAACAGAGGTTCTCAAAGTTTTTGGGGCCACTGCCCAGTACATGGCCACATAATACCCTCAGCACCCCACCCCACCCCTATTTTTATGTATAAATAAATATTTTATATTTTACTAATTTATATCTATTGAATACTATGAATCATTTGATATTTAATATAATATTATATAATTTGTATACAATACTATAATAATATTATAAATACATAGCGTCCCCCAATCCACTGCCTTCCTTCCAATGCCTCCTTTTTCTCTACCACACCCCACCACCACCACCATCACCCTCTTAGGCGCCAGCGTCCACTTGGACCCTCTCAATGCTCACCGGGGGGCGGTAGCGCCCACTTTGAGAACCTATGGTATAGAAGATCCCTTTGACGCGGGGGAGTATTTATGAAAAAGGAGAAACTTACCGATAGAGGGAGATCAAGCGAGGTAACAGTGAGAGAGAGAGAGAGAGAGAGAGCGATTAAATACTTTGTATAAAGGCATATGTGTATATTTTTGTACAAGTTCTATTTGTGTATTTTTATGTTTATATTGTAGTTATTTATTGCTTGTACTTATGCTTGTACTTATTATGCTTGTACTCATTATGCTTGTACTTGCTTCTGTTCTGTTCTGCTCCAAAAACAGTGAGGGTATGGTGTGGGTACGTATAAAGGATAGATAGATAGATAGATAGATAGATAGATAGATAGATAGATAGATAGATAGATAGATGTAAATATTAATAATCGTAATCCATTCGGCTTAACAAAATAATTCCAGAATGTGTATTAACTGAAGCGAAAACAATTTCTATAAATGCTATAAATTGAAGTGAAGTCTAATTAATGAGAAAAGGGCGTGTGCTTGACTCATGTCTAATTAAAATATCAAGAATTATTAATGCTACTAGTGTACTTCCAAATACTGTTCCACTTTGACTTCCATTGTGCGAGTCGGCTGTCAATAAGCTGTAATAAATTGGCTTCTGATTTTGGCACAAAGCTACCAATTTCAGAAGAAGGGGTTAAATTCTATATCATCGACCCCAGTGTTCAACTGGTACTTATTTT
Organism: Octopus bimaculoides; assembly: GCF_046866305.1. NCBI lineage: Eukaryota > Metazoa > Mollusca > Cephalopoda > Octopoda > Octopodidae > Octopus > Octopus bimaculoides. The sequence continues at coordinate 87,657,413 of NC_142937.1, read as the reverse complement.
ATCGACCCTGAAAGGATAAAAGGTAAAGTCGACCTCGGCGGAATTTGAACTCAGAGACGGACGAAATGCCGCTATGCATTTTGCCCGAGGTGCTAACGGTTCAGCCAGCTCGCCGCCCTCATAAGCTGTAATATATTAGGTTATTTTTTGGTATGACACAGAAAACTGTATGCACACAAATGTGCGTTGTCCGAGCATTGCTGTCTTGTGGAATTATGTCGGATAGGTATTGTCGCATGTAGGACTCTGTCTTGTGGCTATAGTGAAAGGGGTTCAGTGATGAACGAAACTGAAAAAATTGACTCTTTTAAAGTTCCATTTGGGGAGGAAAGTGAGAGTGGAGAGGGACGTGGTCTCTCCCAGTGAATCTGTTAAAAGGTAGGTGATTGTATCAAAAATGGTTAGGACGAATGGACCTGTAGATTGGAGAACATTTGGAGGAGGGCTTGTGCCCTTGGTAGTCAAGGTGATCCTTGATTTGTTGGTTTCCTTGACTGTTCAAGTTGGAGGTTCTCCTGGATTAGAAGTATTGCATCATTTGTGTGTTTCCATACTTTGTATGCTGTGTATATTCTATCTCATTTCACTCTCTTCTCCCTTTCTCGCCCTCATCTTTCATGCAAAATCCCTACACAAATTGCAAACTCTTCTTATAATGTCTTATAATGAGAGTAGGGTGTCTACGAAGTAAGGACCAGTTCCGCACCGTGGTCGATGTAATAGACCAACCCGTCCCCCAAACATCGGACCTTGTGCCTATAGCAGACAGAAACATACGGGTTGGCCAAAAGTCACCCGACAGTGAATCAACAATTCCATAAATACTATCTGTAATTCTGTATTGACTCGAATGGAAAAATGTGTTGCTCAAGAAATGACTTTAGTTTGAACAATGTTCATTATGTTTCATATTTTGACGCTTTTATTAAATCCATTCAATTGTTAAACATAAATAAATCTTGGAATTAAATGGCCTTGATTAACAGTCATTTACAGAATTAAATGGCTTTGATTTACAGTCAGGTGACTTTTGGCCAATCCTATATACGGCAGTAGTGTCATTCTATGCAGTTATGGTACCCTTATGACAACGTAGCAGTGCCGTTATATATAATAGCAGACATTCGATAAGGAGGAAGAGCCATAACATATAAATGGACAATCAATTATGAATAATTGCAATGTTATAATATAGTTACAGCATTATCATATGCAGTATCAATATCCTTATCTACAATAGCAGTGGCATCATATACAGTCGTGATAGCAATTGCAAGAAATGCTTAATGGTACAAAATGTTTTTACATAGAAACCTATCGAAAAATATGGAAAGATATTCTTTATGTTGTTTTATTTAATCACAGTTGTGTATTCTTTTTCTTTTTTATCTTTTGTTACAATCATTGCGTGTATGTGCGTGTTTGTATATTTATGTGAATATACATATATATATATATGCATATATATATATATATATATATATATATATATATATATATATATATATATATATATATATATATATATGAATATATATATATTTATATATATATTTATATACATTTATACATATATATAAGTATGCGTATATATATATAT
>NC_142937.1:87643313-87650813 GCF_046866305.1 Octopus bimaculoides | reverse complement strand
TCTTAATCCAATATTTGCATAAGCATATATTCTATATGTTAAAAAGCAATCGAACATCATATACTTTAACGTACAAATTCATTTATATTTTCCGATACTCACAAGCCACCCTTTACTCAAACAATACGCACCCTAAATGGAAAATAAGTTGTTTACAATTCTTCTTTACCCTATGAAAGAAAGCTAAACTTTTTGAAGCGTCAATTCGAAAGGAAAATAGTTAATCATAATAATTTTCATCAAAGCAAGTCTTTAAATATGTATTTGCACTCATTAAATGAGGTCATTTTTTGTTTTTTGTTCCTTATACGTGTTTGATTGAATATTTTGTTTATTCTTAACGGACAGCAGGCTGAAGCTTTGTAAAGTGAAGGGCGGGGATGGTTTAAATAAATTTTCTATTTATCTATATAGCGTTTTGTAGAGTCGTTAGTTACTGGTCTCCAAACGGTCAATTACCGGTTCACGACAATGGTGAGTAACAAGGGAGTATATGTGCACTCGAGGTGGAACAAATTACTACACAAGGTGTTTCTTGTTCGAAAGCATAAGTTTACCTGTTTTTTTTTTTTCTTTTTTTTCGCCGGTGTTTACATTTTTCGTTCATATGTACTCGAGAAAGCAACACACACACACACATGCACACACGCCCGCGCCCCCCCCCCCCCCACACACACACACACATATATATACACATGTAATCTATGCTTCCTACGATCATAGCAATCTGGTTATCACGAGTGGAAAAGAGAATGACATGGTATATTTACAGCTGTTTAATGCTTCACATACAAGTTTTAACAAGAAGAAACCATAGTTTAACTTCTTAAGACTCCTTTGGTGTTTCTGTACACGATGTGATTAGCATTTTGCTCTCTCTCTCTCTCTCTCTCTCTCTCTATATATATATATATATATATATATATATATATATATATATATATATATATATATATATATATCACTCTCTCTCACTCTCTTTCTCTCTCTGTCTCTCACTCTATCTATCTATCTTTGCCTCCTTGTCTGTCTAGCTGTTTCTTTCACTCTCTTTTTCCCGTATATACCGTGTATATATATATATATATATATATATATATATATATATATATATATATATATGTATGTATATATGTATATATGTATATATATACATATATATATATATGTATATATATGTATGTATATGTATGAATAGATATACATACATATATGTATATATGTATATATATATATATATATATATACATACATACACATAGATATGTGCAAACACACACACACACACACATATGTAATATATATATATATATATATATATATATATATATATATATATATATATATATATATATATATATATATATATACGCATATGTATATAATAATAAGTAAAAGAATGGCGTTACTGGTATCGCATTTATTCTTTAGTTACAGCTGTTTCAACAACATATGGGTTAAACAAATCATTTAACAAGTTGGAAAACAAGACTGTAAGCAATGATTGTGTAACACTGATGACATAATGTAGCTGGCCAGTAATTTCGGGGAAGCGGGTAAGTCGATTATATCGACCTCAGTAATCAGCTGGTACTTATTTTAACGAGACCTCGAAAGGTTGAAAGTCAAAGTTAACCTGGGCGGGATTAGAACTCCGAACATAAAGACAGACGAAAAGTCGTTAAGCATTTTACCCGGCGTGTTAACGATTCTGCCGGATCTCCGTCTATTGATGATATAACATCAGTTTCAAATTTTGAACAAGGCCTGCAAGCTAGGGGGAGGGGGAGGTCTATTACATCGTAGTCCTTGTTTTATCGACCACGTAAGTATGAAGGCTGCTGTATTCTTTCACCACAACTTTCTCTCACTCGTTCTTCCTGTTTCTGTTGTACCCGTATTTCAAAAGGCCAGCCTTGTCACACTCTGTGTCACGGTGAATCTCCCCCGAGAACTACGTTAAGGGTACACGTGTCTGTAGAGTACTCAGCCACTTGCACGTTAATTTCACGAGCAGGCTGTTCCGTTGATCGGATCAACTCGAACCCTTGTCGTCGTAACCGACGGAGTGCCATACGCACGCATACACGTGCGTATGTGTGCGCGCGCGCGTGTGTGTTTATGCATGTATGAACGTACGTATGATTGCTCCCATCTCTAATATAGTTTTATAAACTTGAACTCATCTTTGTTTAAGTATTAAATCATCTCCGAAGAGTGCAAATAGGACGTTTCGACCTTGATGCATTGCATCCATATGTTAAGGAGGAGTTCATAATAATCTAAACACGAAGTATATATTAGCTGCAGGCAGATGGGCAGTGTGACAAGTGTTGAACTAATATACACTAGAAGAACCACATATCAACACTATATCTTGTTTATTTGTCTTATGTTCAATTCTATACAGATCTTTCTCAATATAAAATTTGTGTTTATTTACACACATACGCTCACCCATTCACGCACACATACTCGTAGGCACTCAAGCATAGGCATACAGACATGGATACATACATGTGTGTGTGTGTGTGTGTGTGTGTGTGTGATGTGTCTAAAGGTATGTATATAGTGTACTATAAAGGGCGTGATGTTTACTTCAGAGTGTATGTATACACGTCTGTGGATTGTTTACATGAACACACACACACACACATACGAGCATATATATGTATATATTCTACGTCTCTATCCATTTATCTATTTATCTATCTATCTATATAAATATACAATATATATATATATGTATATATATATATATATATATATATATATATATATATATATATATATATATATATATATATATATATATATATATATATATATAATACATATATATATATATATATATATATATATATATATATATATGTATGTATGTATGTATATATAGAGAGAGAATGAGAGAGATGTACATTATATGTATACAAATAGATACGTATAAGTGTATATATACATATGTACATGCATACATACATACATACATACATACGTACATACATACATACATACATACATACATACATACATACATATGATCTGTTATTTTTATATGAAATATGAACCGCCCTCCTATAGTTCGACTTTTATGAGTTTCACCCTGGCAAAATAACGAGATAAGATCAGATGTTGGGGTCTTCATAGACTGACGAACTAGTCTGGTCGATAAAGCATTGGTACATCAGTTTCAAGCATGCATGTTCGATTCGGCGGTAAGCATTTCTTTGTATGTTTATGCGTGTGAATTGGAGTTGTTTAGAGATGGTGGTATACTTCCTCCGCTTTGGGAAGCTGTCTACTGTCTGGAATAGGCGTTAAGTAAACTAACAGTAGTATCTTCCGTTTGGTCCGAGATTCCCATCCAGGAAATGTTGAGACATATCTCTCGGTTTGTTTTACTATAAAATTAAACAAAGTATCTGTTCTCTCATGACTTTGTCCGAGTCAAAAGAGACGTTTAAATACATTGGGGAATTTTTATCGTATTGTCGACGTATCTTTGAATGTGTTGCGACTAACTCCTCATCATTTGAATGCAATATAACCGAAGTTGAGCACCATACCTTGATCGCTTATTAAACACTTTATTGTTACTGTTGGCACTCCGTCGCTTACGACGTCGAGAGTTCCAGTTGATCCGATCAACGGAACAGCCTGCTCATGAAATTAACGTGCAAGTGGCTGAGCACTCCACAGACACGTGTACCCTTAACGTAGTTCTCGGGGATATTCAGCGTGACACAGTTTGACAAGGCTGACCCTTTGAATTACAGGTACAACGGAAACAGGAAGTAAGAGTGAGAGAAAGTTGTGGTGAAAGAGTACAGCAGGGTTCGCCATCATCCCCTGCCGGAGCCTCGTAGAGCTTTAGGTGTTTTCGCTCAATAAACACTCACAACGCCCGGTCTGGGAATCGAAACCGCGATCCTATGACCGCGAGTCCGCTGCCCTAACCACTGAGCCATTGCGCCTCCACAAAAACTTTATTATGTAACAACAAAATCAATAGAAAACGGGAGTATAGATACATTAAACCAATCCTTCATGTTACCCCCATCTCTAATGGAAATATCCGTGCGTTAAGCTTAGAATCTCAAATATTCTGGTACAAGCATCTGAACAGGATTTTTGACATGCAAATAATTCAGGGATCATTAGTAAGCAAAGCCACACGTACCACAGTAATCACACGCTTTGAAACCACATAGACCACATTAATCAAATACTGAGAAACCGCAGAGACCACACTAATCAAATGGTAGGAAACAACTTAGATTATGCTAATGAACAAGTGGCGTGCTCCCTAAACTTAATAATCAAAGACGGTCAAGTCACATACACTACAATAATCAGAGGTTGTACTGTCACAAAGACCGCAGTTCTCAAATGTTATATGTAATGCTTGAGAGACTGTAATAATTGAAAAGATTGTAAAGCCATATGGATTACAATAATCAAAGACTGTAAGTTTTGTATATCACTTACATATATATATATATATATATATATATATATATATATATATATATATTTAATAATTTTTTCTGGCAAATTTTCGAAGTAACAAAAAACTGCGTTTGCGTGATTGATTTGAAAAAATTATAATATATAAGCACGGGGCACATGCTGGATTGCCTCGTGTTTATGTTTAATCTCGGCGTACCTGTTGTTGAAGACTTCGCCAAGCAAATTATTTTATTTGCTAATTTAAAATCAGAAACCATGGTCCAGGAAATAGATGGTAAATGTTTTTATTATTCAATCCCTTCGAAATTTATACTTAATAGGAGTTTGGATTTTGGCTATTCCTTCTAGCGTGCTAGGTAATCTATGATTGATACCTCTTATGTGTTTAAATGTACACTGTATATATATAATATATATATATATATATATATATATATATATATATATATATATATATATATATATAGATGCTGGGCCTTATTATAGAGGACGATCTCTCCTGGTAAAAACATATCCATGACATAGCTATGACCGCATCTAAAAGACTGATTTTTTTCTTCAGAACAGAAATTTCTTCCGCTCTCATGAATTTTACTGACACTTCAAAATTCAGGTGACGAACATAATGGAGTACTGCTCCCACAGCTAAAATAGTGCTGCTGTTACGCACAAATATACAAGACAACATCTAGATACGGGTCACCCGGCTGATAGGTTTAAAGTCACTCATAGATAGCTATTTTCCTCCATTTTAATCAGACTGCATTAAAATTTCTCGATGTCTTTCATCTAAGGAGAACATTTCCTTGATTTAAATTTATATATTCAACAGCTATTCAGGTGTGTCCCTTATCAAAATAATTAACTTTCTAGATTATTCTCTTCATTGTGGCTTCCGCCTTTTAATCAGGCGTCTGATGCAGATCTTTCTAAGTGGTACTTATAATGTTCATTATGAAATGCAGAGGCATTGCTTCTCCGTTATCTAATTGTTCTTGGTTTGTAGATAGAGTTCCAGAAAATTTATGACGGGCACAGACTTATGGGAAAAAAATGAAAGACAAACACACACTCACACACATTCAACTCAATGTGTAGAATTTGCATTTGAAAATGAGCAATTGTTGAGTCAAATGTTTGTTGCCATGACTTTCACTAACATAAATCGCATGTGAAGTTTCAGCCGAATGCATCATCAAAAACAGGTCCATATCGGCCGTTGGTAAGCTTCGATCTTGTTGGTCGAAGCAGCTCATGTGATAAAAGATGTTGTACGTCACTGACGTGAGACACTGTGGAGCTCTACCAGGATGCAAAGGAAACAACCCAGCCGAAATTAACTTTTATTAATTAAGGTGTCCACTACGAGTTATTCCCGTGTTATCTATTGTCACCAGTGAATCGCTTCTTAATGTTTCAGAAGAAGTGTTCGCTTCTGAGAGCAAAAATAAATCATTGATTTTTTCTTAAGGAATACGGGGATTTTCTCACTATATATTGTTTCTCGGATTGCCAGAGAATGCAGTGTATATACCTTTAGCAGTGAAGAAACTCTGATGACAAGGATTCAAATTATTGTAAGGCGGTTGAAGCATTGGTCATGAATATTCAGATTAACTGAGAAATGGGCGGGAATTTATCTAAGGCCAAGATCTAAAACAAAGCAGAGATCGATTTTTATCGTCCCTGGATGTCTTTCAATATTAACACCACATAGTTTCATGTACACACAGACACACACACACAAACACACTCACACACACACAATCACACATACACACACACATAGACATATATATATATATATATATATATATATATATATATATATATATACTTACACACATGTATATATACATACATATGGACATATATACGTATATATAAACATGCATACAATTATATGCATACGTTTACAATATTCCTTCTAAATGTTACCATAAAGACACACACATACACACGCACGCACACAGACACAAACACACACATATACACCACATATATGTATTGAGTGAGTGAGAGCGAGAGAGGAAGAGAGAAAGAGAGACGGCATCTAGAAGCTTTTCCCACGCCTTGAAACTAAATATATTCACTATCATGTTTATACTGGTTTCACATAAAATGAAAGTCTACATTCAATTTCTCTGGGTGTGTATTCTTGATTTTTTTTTCTTTGGTTTCTCTTTTTTTTTTTTGCAATTTTTATTTATTTATTGCTTTGTTTTAAAATAAAAGTAGAACAATATTTCTGAAAAAAAATATATTTCACAAGACACTAAAAAAAAAATACACAAAAACAAACGGAAATATGATAGAAAATAAGATTCGTGAACAATAGAAAATTCTATTACGTTTTTAATCCTCTCTGCCAAAGAACCATACATTCGTATATAAATATGCACACACACACACACACACACACACACACACATATATATATATATGTATATGTATATATATATATATATATATATACATGCCACACACACGTATATGTATGTATTCAAATAGATGCAGTCACAACGGACCGTAAAAGTTTCAGAAATAAGTGTAATGTTTTCCCTGGTTGATATTTGTTTACTCTCAAGGGAGGCCTGATTATCAGAACGATATGTCTATTCGGTGTTAAGATGTGATGGCTCTGGTGTGCGAGTTTATGAGCTGTTCATATGAGAAGTTAATATATGTAAGCTTAATTACTTTTTAAACGTTAGATATGAGGAAATGAAATCAGTTAGCTATATTCTCCAAGCGGAAGTATAGATGTCATGTGTGCGGGTTATATACATGCATAAATGAGTACATATATATATAGATGTGTGTGTGTTGTGTGTGTAGTGTTTGTCTGTCTGTGTGTGTGTGTGTGTGTGTGTGCGCGCGCGCGCGCGAAATTGACCATGAAGAATCAATAATGTGAAAACAAAGAGAAAACAATGACATTAGGTTGACGCTCCACGAAATAGAAATCTAAAGGTCGTTAACGTTTCGAGCGTTTGCTCTTCTTCACAAAAAAATAGAAAGAAGAAAAGA
>NC_142937.1:87630813-87633313 GCF_046866305.1 Octopus bimaculoides | reverse complement strand
TTTTTTAAACTCACAAAGCATTATGTGCCTCAAATGCTCCTTAGACACTTCCATGTCTGAAGAGCTATAATTACTGAAATTTCAATTAGATTAGCCTTCAAAATGAAATTTAATTAGTTTAAATATGTCCAGATACATATAAATATTACTTTACGCTATGAGACATCCTAAAATACTGTTAAAGCATTTATAAATTGAAAATATAGAAGTCCAGACATTACTCATGAGATGACCTGATATATGCGTGTTTGTCCCCTATAGCCGTTTGACAACCGGTGTTAGTGTGTTTACGCCCGCATAATTTAGAAACTAGGCAAAAGAGACCGACAGCATAAGTACGAGACTTTTAAAATATAAGTACTGGGCACCTATTCATTCGATTAAAAATGAATTCTTCAAGGCGGTACACCAGCATGGCCACTGAATGACTGAAACAAGTAAAAAAAACGTTAAAAATACATACATACATACATACACACGTCTACATATACACTGAACATACGTATACATATATGCTTGTATGCACACAACATTATTTTTGTTGTTCCTATTTTCATTTTTACAGCCCCTAACCACTTGACAACTTATTTATAACTACTGGGAGGTTGTCTCAGTTTTTAATCTTATCCTTTTCATCTACATTTGGTTATTATACATAATACTTTCTGCCTTTTATTGGTATCTTATTCACAATAAGTAATTTATTTAGCATTTTTATGTTCAAGCACATATCCTAAAAGCAGCATTTCATCATTGTAACATTGCTTCATAATTTAAAAAGAGTGTTTCAAAACAGTTTCTACATTATTTATTTTCGTATTTCCTTTACCGTTTGGCGAAATAACAGCATCAGCTTTTAAGATTTTTATTTTTATTTTATTTATATATATATATTTTTTTTTTTTTTTTTTTTTTTCAGAACATAAAATTCTAATTTACAATAATGTAAGTCTTGAAATAATTTAAAACTCTTGAGATAAGCATTAAGAACATTGGAAAAGAACTATTCTTAGTATAAAATGAAAGGTTTTATGAATGACTCCAAAGCAATATGGAATGTTTTATTTATGAGCAATATTATATAATGTTAAATATTAGGGCGAAACTTGCACTTCAGTAAATATGCGCTGTCTAGCGCAGTTACTCGCATTATTCAGTTGTAATATAAGACATGGAGAATTCTTCTTAGATATCAAATTATTTGTATTTCGTATCTATATAAAATATTTTTATTGCTTTATGCTATCTTGTTTGTTCTTTGTGCTGTTTCTCAGCTCATCCAATTAAGGGAAATTTAATAATATACTTTTCTACCCTAGGTACAAGGCCCGAAATTTGAGGGAGGGGGCCAGTCGATTAGATCGACTCCAGTACGCAATTGATTCTTAATTTATCGAACCCGAAAAGATGAAAGGCAAAAATCAACTTGGGCGGAATTTGAACTCAGAACGTAGCGGCAGACGAAATACCGCTAAGCTTTTCGCCCGGCGTGCTAACGTTTCTGCCTGTTCACCGCCTTAATTCAATAATAATCAAACCAGAAACTGACTGGTAGTCCAGATTGCACCATAGTCACATAGAAGGGGCTTATCATTATGTCCCCATCTCGCTTTTGTGCTTCTGGTAAGTCCAAATCCGTCTTGTAGTCGATAATGATATTTCGACTCCCTTAATGTGGATTCAGCGTCCTTTATCAAACTATCTGTTCGTTCCATCTTCGTATTCTAGCATTGCAGAATGTTTACCTGCCTTTCTTGCAAACATTGTAAAATCTTATGGCAGAACCAATACAGCTGGGACGTTGAAAAACATAGAAGAACCGAACAGGTTGAGAACTGAAAAATATTGATCAACAATATATGGCCTTGATCAGCAATGAAAAACCCTACGCAACGCTCAACCACACTGAACGACTTTGAAAATTCTTAAACAATACACAGGTGTAGGAGTGGAGGTGTGGTAAAGTAGCTTGCTTATCAACTACATGGTTCCGAGTTCAGTCCCACCGCGTGGCACCTTGGGCAAGTGTCTTCTACTATAGCCTCGAGCCGACCAAAACTTTGTGAGTGGATTTGGTAGACGGAAACTGAAAAAGCCCGTCGTATATATATATATATATGTGTGTGTGTGTGCGTGTGTGTGTGTGTGTGTGTGTGTGTCAGTGTTTGTCCCCCTAACATCGCTTGACAACCGATGTTGGTGTGTTTACGTCCCCTTAACTTAGCGGTTCGGCAAAACAGACCGATAGAATAAGTACTAGGCTTACAAAGAATAAGTACTAGACTTACAAAAAATAAGTCCTGGGGGTCGATTTGCTTGACAAAAGGCGGTGCTCCAGCATGGCCACAGTCAAATGACTGAGACAAGTAAAAGAGTAAAAGAGTAAGCAAGGCTAAAAACAACACTGAACTGTGGCTGATAGTTCTGAGTAATAAAAAAAAAACATTGAATAACAGAGCTCAATGCTGGATATCCAAAGAACACAGTACAACACCGACAG
>NC_142937.1:87623313-87625813 GCF_046866305.1 Octopus bimaculoides | reverse complement strand
AAGCTGCCGAGCTCTTTGTAAAGGTCGCTAAGCTTCTTCTGATATAAGACCATTATTTGTCTTAATATACGATAATCAAAGGCGGCGAGCTGGCAGAAACGTTAGCACGCCGGGCGAAATGCTTAGCGGTATTTCGTTTATCTTTACGTTCTGAGTTCAAATTCCGTCGAGGTCGACATTGCCTTTCATCCCTTCGAGGTCGATAAATTAAGTACGAGTTGGGTACTGAGATCGATCTAATCGACTGGTCCCTTCCCCAAAAAATTTCGCGCCTTGTGCCTAGAGTAGAAAAGAATATACGATAATCAAGTCTCACCCCTATTTTGAAATATTTTAATCATAATCTCAAGGGCATCATTATTGATAAAATATAAATAGTATGTATTTTTTCCTTTTGGTGTCGTGGATAAAACTTCTTCCAGATTTCTCCCTGAGAACTTCCGTGACATTGATTATGTACTCATATTACAGCAACCTTCTGATTGGTTTGGATTAAATTTCTTGTTAATTATTTTTCTTTCACTTATTCTCATTTAATGCAGGAATTTTTCACGAAGAGCTTTTTGGGGTTTGGAATTGATAAATTTATACCCAAATGTTCTCTTGTTACCATCTTCAAACACACATTATATTTTACTTTTACATCCTGGAAAGGGTTTTATTTGTTTGTTTATATGTAACAACACCACATCACTGATAGAGATCCGTAGATCAACGGTCATTTTTTTACCCATTTTCCAAATCCAAAACTTTTCAATTATTTTGTATTTCTTTAATTCTTTACTATTCCCAGTAGTAGAGGGTATATACAAAAAAAGTTTTAATTTGCCAAAATGACGTGTCATTACATATTTTGTTTGTTTTTTTTCATTCGCGATTTCATAAATCACCGTTTATATCAACTCAGAGCGTTTCTGATTAATTGAAGTCGTGGGCGATCCTTCTTTTAAATATGAAACAAGTTTGTTTTTTTAATCATTTCACTACCAATATATTTCAATTCGTTATATTCCTCGCTTTTCTAATTCCTGTGCGTATAATAATTGCTTCAAATGTTAACAAAAACCTCCGCAATCGATTACATTGACCTCAGTACTTTATTTTATCGATCCAGAAAGAATGAAAGGCAAAGTTGACCTTGGCGAAATTTTAACTCAGAAAGTAAACGGGAAAAATTGCCGCTAAGATTTTGTCCGGCATGCTTACTATTCTTCCAGCTCTCCATCTTTCAAGAGTGAATGATTATTCTTAATAATTTTGGTACAACGCCCGTAATTTTAAGTGGGGCTCAACTAGTAATAATATTTTTCGACCCGAGAAGGATGCAAGACAGATTTCACTTCTGCAGAGTTTGAACGTAAAACCGGAAGAGATGCCGCAAAGAATTTTGCCCAGCGTATTAAGAACCCTGCTTGCTCGTCACCTTTTATATATTTTTAATAATATATATAAATCAGCATTAGTATATTCGTTAGTGTCATTTTTCTCCTTATTACATTCCCTGACTTCCGGATAGCATAGTGGCAAGAGGACAGTCGACTTGGTTCTGAGGTAACAAAGAAGCAGAAGAACGGTCATCCTGGCTGCGAACTAACACAGTAGCTACAAGAATGTGGTTTATTGTGACACGTGGCGTCAGTGTTGTTAAAGACAAGTCTGCTCTGGGATAAAAATCCATCTGGTGTTATTTGTGCAGTGTTTACACTGTGGGGGATAAAATGACAAGCATTGGCTCTCCTCTTGCATACAACAAATGTCATTTGGCGTTATTATTTTCTCATAAAACCATTAGCTGTGGGTGTAGTTCGTCCAAGTCTATTTTCATTTTATTCATTTAGCCAACAGAAAGATTTTTTTTCATCAGTGTTATCCAAGGCCGATACAGCTCGGCGTCGGAGCAATGTGAAATAAAATGTCTTGCTCAAGAACATAACAGCCGGTTCGGAATTCGAACTCACAACCTCGACGCTCTAACCACTGAGCTATATGTGTGTGTATATATATATATATAGAGAGAGAGAGAGAGAGAGAGAGAGAGACAGAGGTTCACTTCACTTTGACCTCCTCCATAGGAACAAGCAGTCAAACTGTTTATATAGTCAACAAACGCAGCAGTTACTCTATGAAGGAGTCCCTAATTTGCATACCGAAAGTGCTCAACACTATGAATGCCAGCGGCCTGTCAACGGGGATCAAAGTCCACACAGTATCAAGGTATGATATAAAAATTATTTGACCATTAACAAGCGTTTATTTAATGCCATTATGATATTTCCATAGTGATATTTTTGCGTGGCAGAATCTGTTTACCCTGATTTGCAAAAACAGTTCCTTGCCACTCCCGCCATTGTAAATGCAGCGAACCAGAAACTGACCCATTAGAAACCTTTCACCAAACAATGACGTCATTGTTCACATAAATGTAACAAAATGTAAGTTGTAAACTGTTTCGTTAAGTACAACCGTTCCACACCTTGTCGCCAGTTTTCCATGTATATAA
>NC_142937.1:87610813-87613313 GCF_046866305.1 Octopus bimaculoides | reverse complement strand
CGACATAACTCGACTTTTTAAATTAATCTAAATTCATTTGAAAATTTAAAAACACTCTATTCCTTCCTTCCTTCTTTTCTTTGTTTCTTTCTTGTTTCTTTCTTTCTTTCTTTCTTTCTCTCTTCATATATATATATATATATATATATATATATATATATATATATATATATATATATAGTAATTGCAAAGCTTGTCGCGGTTGTCCTGATTGACATAAACTGGCCAACCACAAAGGATTTTTTGTAAGTAAACAGAACGCATACTACAGCTATGTTAATTACATACTGCTAATTTACAGTTGTCCTAAAAGCCCCCTACAAGCTGAGCGCCCTGACAAAGCGGTGTGAAAGAGTATTCTGATGAAGCAGTGTAAACAGAATGTACCATGGGACTCTAATTGTTTACGGTTCGTCAACTGTTGCAAATGGCGACTGGTGTACGTCAGCTACTTTTACGCTGTTGCTATTTGCAGGTTTAAGAGACGAGTCTATAATACATTCTTAATACATAATTTTATTATAAATTTACTATTTGTTTAGTTTCCTAAAAAGATCAGTAAGTTTTAGTCGAAAATACTAAATGGCAGAATCATAGAAACTATACAAATGTTGTTTGACACTATTCTTCGTTATGATTGGTGGTACTGTAAACCACAGAATATTAAAGTTCAGCTTTTACACTTGTTAAAGATGATCTCTTGCTTGGAAGTGAAGTTTTTAAGCCTCTAAACATCTTAACGAATAGACTAAACTGATTATCAAACGTAAATTGATTCACATTACTGAAGTGTGCAAACCAACGTAGATTGACTACCTTACCGTAAGTAAAACATCAAATAGCGCTGTAGATTCATGCCAATACGGACATAGAACCGCGCAGGAGTTGAAACTGGGAGTAAACTTCAATGGAACATTCAGACGGTCATCGTTTGTTGAACCCGAACAGATGATTACGTTTCTCAATACCCTTCAAATGGCTTGGCAGGTATCGTATATAACAATAGGCACCAAACATTGAACTCTCAAATCAGTTATGATAAAGGAACCTTCTCGGCTAGAAATGGTTGTAGCAAATGAAACAAGTTACCTGATAGTACATAAAAATGCTATACGAGGTTAAATCTCTTGATGTATTTTCAGCAATCATACTGCTAACTCATCGCAAAGGGACTGACACAGCTTATTAATACACACGCAGACATTTTAAGCCAGGGTGAGTTCATAACTTGGAAAATGAAATTATATTTCTCTGTAAAAAATATTTCGTACATTCTCAGTTATGAAATATAACATATCAGAAGCGTATGAAGTAGAAATTATAAAATCAGATTGGGGACACAAAATTTGAAACTCTGAAGTCTGAAGTACATCATCCGATAAAAAAAATTACAGCCACAACTGAAAAGCTAAAGAATAAAATTTACGTTTAATAAACTCATTTTCTTAAACCCTTATCTCTCTATATTCTCGACTCTAAGCCGTCTCTTTTGCTTCTCTCCAGTTTAATGCCTGCATTTCTAAGCAGCTCTCTATTGGATTTCGTAGCACTATCTTATATTTTTCGTTGAAGGAAGGCCTTCCTCTCTCAGGTCTTGCTGGTTGGAATAGTCATGAATGCTTCTGTAACTTTGCTTTTTGTCTATGTAGAAATGTTAACCCTACGCAAACTTGTTTTACCTCTCGAAATCTAGGAGTCACATTAGTCTAATCTCTTACCTTTGACCTGTCCAGCATGGGAGGTCCTACCAGGAGCGTGTGCTTCGTTGGCAAATCTCTTAGAATCATTGAGGCACAAAATCAACCATACTGCAACAAGAACTGGATTCCGTAGTACTCGTAGCAACATAATAAACACCAAATATTAAATAACCTTTTTGCTAGAGATTCTAAATCCGACAATTGTAGCTTCAAAGTAAACAACGCAACCTTTATAAAAGACTTATTCAAAGAACAAGTTGAGAGTTACAGGAAATCTATAAGTAGAAGCGGAAATAATCAGTTGAACAAACAATGTGTATGACTGGAAACATTACAACCACGTTATTGCAAATATATTGAACAAAAGCAATATGGAATTAATGGCAAACATCTGAAAACAAACCTAAAGAAAATGACCAACAGAAGATGACCCAAACATGTTCATATTTTGTGATCCCAAACAACAATATCAAATACGTTCGGTCATTTTACTTTAATTTGCATAATTATAATTAAACCTACACGTGATTCTTTCTCTAGATCTAAAAACATCTCTGACCACTCTGCAAAGTAGACGTCAGAATATTTATGCTTCATTAATGAAGTCGAAGCAATGTGAAAAGAGATCATAAGCTGTAAACATCCGTCTAACAAACTGTTGTGTCGACGCACCCAGGCGAAGAAGTAGGATCTCCGAAGACATATAAATAGAGGTAGTCTGGCCGTGGTAGCAGTTGAGTAGAAGTCGAGTAGCAGTTGTGTAGCGGTTGAGTAGAGATCATCCGAAGATGCTAGATAGC
>NC_142937.1:87600813-87605813 GCF_046866305.1 Octopus bimaculoides | reverse complement strand
AGATTCTTTTTGACAAGAGTGACGTGTGGTAGTGATGAGGTGAGGCTGGGTAGAGCTTCGGGTGGTGCCGCTTATTTGTTTGTTTATATGTTTATGCCTTTCATTATTTGTTTATTTTCTCGTTTATTCAAAGAATGGTAAAAATCAGACCGCAATCTATCATTCTGATCTGAAACTAAATGATATGAATCACAGACATAACTTGATTATTTTAAAGGTTGCATCTTGAGAAAAAAAACGCATGCGCCTCTAAGAGTGTGTGTGTGTGTGTGTGTGTGTGTGTGTGTGTGTGTGTGTGTGTGTGTGTGTGTGTGTGTATGTATGTGTGTGTGTGTGTACAAACAGACGCACAAAATCTTGAAACGAAATCTTTGGAAGCAAAATCCCTTCTGGACGAGATGGATTTTCCCGCCTTTGACCGATTTCAGTTGTGTCCGAAAAGAGTCAGTTCGTGAACGATTGCCGTTCACTAGTCAGCAAGCAGGGAATTCTACGTCTTTAACATGAATTTTCTCTCGTGAAGCCACCGACTAAATACCTCACTTTTGGAATGGCCGTATTATTGTAAGATTTTGTTCAGTATCAATAATTTATCAGTTGAATGGCGACTTGGATAATAGAATCTTAAAATGAAAAGGATATTCAAAAAACGTTTGTTTTTTTCAAAACAGAATGTTTCACGATGTTTCAAAAACGAACAGGATGTTCACAACCAAAGCTCCTTTGATCGTAATCTGCGCCATTTGAGCAGATGTTGAGCTGAACAATTTCTAATCACATTACAACTTCTTTATAGTTTTCTGGTCACAATACTCCTTCACTTCTAGTCAACTAAATGCACTACAATAACCACCACTTGTTTACATCTGTTTTCCCGGGTTACGAAAATAATTCCATTTAAGATCCTGTCAGTGGATAAATTTGCATATTAAGCACAGTAGTGATAACATTCTATTAACATTTCCTCTCTGAGGTGTGTGTGTGATCGAAAGATCAGATAATCTTTCTTTTCCTTTTAATATGTATAATATAGCTGCTGGTTATACTAATTCCTTATACTAGCTAATAACATGAGCCTCTACAACATCAATTTACCTGCTAGAAACACTAGCCAAATTCCTGGTGTCTTAAAAACGGAAAAACAAACTGAATAATGAATACCTAGATACATTGTGTCTGTCAAAAATAAATAGTTAGTCACAAGTGAGACATCTTTATCATGTGAGTTAAACAATAACAACAACAACAACAACAACAACAACAACAACAACAACAGACAATATGTAAGTAATTGTTTTGTTAGAGAAAATGAGCGGCTCCACGTTAAATTGAACAAATGATTGCCAACCGTTAATCTAACGAAATTCCTAAATTCTATCAGGGACATGTTGTATGGAATCACCATTATGCTCCTGTGGGGATTATTCAAAGACCCAATGGCATTATGCTTCATTGCTAAAATTACTAGTCTGAGTAAGAAAACAGTTTAAAACGTATTTCTAAAATGGCTACTCAGGCCGCAAGTACAATAGATTGTTAAAGATCCGATTGGTTAAAACACATTACTCTGTAAGAAGTATCGGGCTGATTTTCCAGCTTCTCTGGCGTATATATTCCTCCCTGGACGGAACGCCGGTCCGTCGCAGAATTACTCGTTTTTACCAGCTGAGCGAACTGGAACAACGTGAAATGAAGTGTTTTGCTCAAGAACACAACTCATCGCCTGGTCAAAGAATCGAAACCACAATTTTACGATTATAAGTACAAGACCTTAACCACTAAGCCGTGCGCCTCAAAAGGTCTACAAACCATACGTATGATCTTCCAATTCATAGACGCAATAAAACAAGATTTAACAACAAAACCATTTATCTGTTCTTTCTCTGCACTTCTTACGCTTTTCTTTTACTTCTCTTTAGATTTTGAGTTTTTGTTTTCGTTGATCTTTTTTTATATAAGGGCTTATATATACACCTTCCTCCGTCTGTTATAGCTTACCAGCTTTATACGGACGTTTAAACTGATTAAATAAATAAATAACCAAACTTTCATAGATGGAGGGTTGCTTCGTAAACCAACCAAATGAGAACAGTATGAGCGTGGCTATACATGTGCTACGTACGTATATGTGCACAGGGAATGTGCGTGCATGAATCTATACGTATATATATATATATATATACGCGTATAGATTCTATGTATTTGTGGTGGGGTATACATTTGTGCATGGGCGTATATAATATATACTAAGCGTAGTTTTGATTGTTGGCACAAGTAAAATAAACTTTTGTGGGGTTTTGTAAAAGAAACAAAGAGTAATATTGAGAGATTGCGCTCTGTACGGACTGTGTGTTGACATATCACGTTCACTTCAAACTGTTTCCATACGAACAAACAATAATTTATTATTATACAATAGAAACTAGAAGAACAATAAATTTGCTGTTTTCCGATAGGTGAAGTTACTTTTGTGGTTTGTTTTGTCTGAGTTAAAAGAATTAATAAATTAATGTCCGCCAATATTTTAGATGAATTTTGTTCTGTGTGGGGGGGGGTGTTTGCACGTATGTATGTGTGAGCGCATGCGCGTGAAGTAAACAACACTGTTAGGATCTAGTTTTTCTTGTAAACACCAAATCCTCAATACACACTCGCAGTTTTCTACTGCATAGTACATATATATATATACATACATATATACATATGTATATGTGTGTGTGTGTGTGTGTGTGTGTGTGTGTGTGCGTGTGTGTATACATACGTATATGGATGTGTGTTACTATGTATATATATATATATACATCTGTACATGGATGAGTGTATGTATATATGCACACGACGGGCTTCCTCACCATTTCCGTCTTCCAGTTTCACGCACTAGGCACTGACTGGATCGAGGCTATAATAGATGACACTTATACAACGTGCCTCACTTTTGCATAAACTCCGAAAATATGAGCCTACGGGCAAAATATGATAGGAAGTACGAATATTGATGCTATGTTTCAATATCATTTGTGAAGGAAATAATTTTAAATGTAAAGATTTTCACACAGAGAAAAAAATATTTGACTTAATTAGCAATCTTAAAGCATATATACCTTCTGAACTGCATTATTTGTGTCGAGAAAGCATCGCTTATAGACATATAGTGTAAAAAAATTAAAAAAACAGAAATACATCAACATCACGCGAAAATTGCCCTGCAGCGGAGATAGCATTACTTACATGGGTCGGCGAACCAGAGTAAATTGGGATAAAAATAAAACCTACTTTTGAGAACAAGGATTTTCCACTCCAATGAACATAAAAACAAAGCAGAGAAATCGATTAGACCCCGAACATTGTATCCAAATTGCTCTGGCTTCAAAATGCCCCAATTTTGATGTAATTGCAACAAGATTGAAAGAACATCATTTCTCCAAAACCTGAAGTGGAAATTTTCTAGAAATCCTTTTGTTTCATAATGAGGATATTAATTAATTTTAACGCATTTGTTTTATACATTTTATATTCATAATTGTACTTTTCATATAAATGCATATATATTCATATGGGTAACTTTATCTTTTTAAAGTCTCATTTCGCTAAAGTCATTTCATTTATTATTATATCATCGTTCTGTAAACTAAGTTATTTTTCTTTTTTATTGAGCATATTGCTAAACTTTTCCCTCCCCCCTCCCCTCCCCCAAAATATTGCCATTATATTTACAATGTCCATACACAAACAAACGCGCGTTCGCGCGCACACATGCAAATACAGTTAGACACATCTAAGTTTCTATGCATATATATATATATACACACACTCACATACACACACATATTCATACATGCATATAGTCAGAAAGTCAGACAGACAGACAAACAAACAGACAGACAGACAGACAGACAGACAGACAGACAGACAGACAGACAGACAGACAGATAGATAGATTTAGACATATGCATCATATTCATAGGTACAGATATGTGCGTGTGGCCATGTATATACATACATATATATATATATATATATATATACCCACATATATATATATTATACATTTGTGGTGGGAGAAGACGTAGTGTGCGGTATGTGTGTATGTTTGCGTGGGTGTGTTCGTATCTCTTAGTGCGTACATTTCTTTATGCGTATATGTATGCATATGTTAATATCTGTCTAATAACGGTGTGTACTTCTATATATGTGCTCATAATCTGTATATCTACATCTGTCTATCTCTCTACACATACACACAAACACTCGTATATACATACGTCTGTGTGTGTATACATGTATGTATGGATACGTCAGTGTATGTGTATGCATGTGTATGCATTTATCTGTTTGTTCATCTACGTAAAAGAAACTTCCAACGTCCCAGCACACCGCCTCAATCTTCGAAATATGAAGATATTTTGATATATAATAAATCAATGTGAAATAATCCTAGGCTGATAAAAATCTAACGTCACAACTGATGAACGAGGTTTGAGAGGGTTCCAGGGAGAAAGAGGGCGCGCGTGGGTGGGTAGGTGATTGTGTGTGTACGAGTGTACATGTGTGTATATACTTGTGTGCTGCTTCTTATTCTGTTTTTGAGAAGAATCTGTGAATGTGCGTCTGTGTGTGTGTGTGTGTGTTTGCTCTTTTGCTTGAGTATGTGAGTTTACGTCAGTGTGTGTGTGTCTATGTTAGCCTTGATGTATGTTTACGTAAGGCTGTGTGTGTCTGTGCGTGTGAGTGCATGTGTCTGCGTGGGGGAGAGGTGTGTGTGTGTGTTGTATATGTATATATGTATACTATTAGACCATTCTTTTATTCTTTTACTTGTTTCAGTCATTTGACTGCGGCCATGCTGGAGCACCGCCTTTAGTCGAACAAATCCACCCCAGGATTTATTCTTTGTAAGCCTAGTACTTATTCTATCGGTCTCTTTTGCCGAACCTCTAAGTTACGGTGATGTAAACACACCTACATCGGTTATCAAGCGATGGTTATCAAGGTAGGGGGGG
>NC_142937.1:87590813-87593313 GCF_046866305.1 Octopus bimaculoides | reverse complement strand
TGGGTGAGACTTGGATCCAACTTGTACAAATGCAAAACAAAAGTCAAACATAAAATAATAATAATAATAATAATGATCTTTTCTACTCTAGGCACAAGGTCCGAAATTTTGTGGGAGGAGGCCAAGAAATTCCTTCGAAAAGCTAATCCTGTTTTAAAATTACGGTTTAAAAACATGTATCATAACGATGGCCCGTCCACTGCGTCTGTTGAAAATCAGTTACTGGTAAGTTTTTATAATCTCCGTGGGTTTTCGCTACAAGTAGTACGTTGGAGGACAGTGACAATTTACAAGGCTTATAAAACTCGCGAGTAACAGATTTTCAGCAAACATTGTGGAATTAGGTAAGTAATCAACCTGCAGAAGAAAGACGGAACTTTTTGACACTTCGTAATAAGCAGTTTTATGAAGGAGTAAGAGAACAATAGCTTGTGCGCGTATCATTTGTCTTTTACTTAATTCAATCATTAGACTGCGACCATGCAGGGGCATTGCCTTGAAGAATTTTAGTCGTACGAATCGACCCCAGTACATATTTTTGAATTTTGCCTCATGCTAGCAAGTTTATGGGGTCATAAGGAGAGAATGAGCGCCATTTCGGGGCCTTACTCTCGACTGCATCAATGCGCACCTCCTCACTGAAATGAGGCCCCGCTTGCAAGATCAACTCGTTAGTAGGTTTCACTCGATATTTTTCTATCCATTGCTGATCGTCTCTTTTTAACCAAATTCATTGACTTGCCTTTCCTACTGTCGTCTGGATATTACCCATGATGGTGAAACCGTATGGCATATTACCACAGATTCTTTCACTCTCACACACATACACACACAAACACACACACACTCTCTCCCTTCCTCCCTCTCCCTCTCTCCCTTTCTCCCTATGCACGTATATATGTGTTATTTCTTTACTACCCACAAGGGGCTACACACAGAGGGGACAAACAAGGACAGACAAACGGATTAAGTCGATTATACCGACCCCAGTGCGTAACTGGTACATATCTAATCGACCCCGAAAGGATGAAAAGCAAAGTCGACCTCGGCGGAATTTGAACTCAGAACGTAATATACCGCTAAGCATTTCGCCCGGCGTGCTAACGTTTCTGCCAGCTCGCCGCCTATAAATGTATATATGTGTGTGTGTATGTGCGTGCGTGTGTTAACGTTAGTTTTTTTCTTTAAATAGTAAGTAACAAAAGTTATTTACTGTTCGACAAGACAGAACATTTCTAACAGACTCCGATATATTATGTAAAGGCGTCGCTTGTGGCTTCATGTAGGACTTTGTCTCGCGGCTTATTCAAACGGAAACTGCTTGAAAACTAAGCCTCGAGACGAGGTGAAATCTGTTAACGGACATTCAGATAACTGTCAGTATTTGATGTTCACGGGTCACCTGTGTCACCTATCGGTGTTTAATGCTATAGTTAACAGCCCGTCCTGTTTTACATCTTTTGTCGTCTCATTAAGACGTCGCTTTACGTACCCCAGTCGCGGTTTACACACGCACACACACACACACACACACACACACTCACACACACACACTCACACACACACACACACACACACACAGCTTAGTGGTTAGGGTAACCGGTTCACGATCGTAAGGTCGTGAGTTCAATTCCCGGCGGCACGTTATGACCCTGAGCAACACATGCGTGTGTGTACATACGTCCATACGTATGTATGCATATGCATTCACAATCTCAAAGACATGCATATGCAAACAGTCGCATAGGACACATTTACACACAATCATACAGGCAAATACGCACACATGTTTACACATACATAGGCGCAGGAGTGGCTGTGTGGTAAGTAGCTTGCTTACCACCCACATGGATCCCGGTTCAGTCCCACTGCGTGGCGTCTAGGGCATGAATCTTCTACTATAGCCTCGGCCCGACTAAAGCCTTGTGAGTGGATTTGGTAGGCGGAAACTGAAAGAAACCCGTCGTATATATGTATATGTATATATATATATGTGTGTGTGTGTGTGTGTGTGTGTGTTTGTCCCCCTAGCATTGCTTGACAACCGATGCTGGTTTGTTTATGTCCCCGTCACTCAGCGGTTCGGCAATAAGAGACCGATAGAATAAGTACTAGGCTTCCAAAGAATAAGTCCCGGGGTCGATTTGCTTGACTAAAGGCGGTGCTCCAGCATGGCCGCAGTCAAATGACTGAAACAAGTAAAAGAGAGAGAGAGAGAGAGTACATACACACATATACAAACATGTACACATTCACGCACACAACCACATGCCAAAATAACGATTACATTACACGCATACATAGAAGGTGTCTGTAATGAAGAGATAGATTATAAGGCACAATAGACTCAACAATGAAACGGTCAACGAAGAATGCAAGACTAATAGGGAGGGAGATGGGAGCTAAAGTTAAACAAATAAGAGATTTATAAAATAAAGAGACATTAACTCATATAACTAGACAGAAAGATTTCGTTACGACCTGTCAAGAGCGATTTGTA
>NC_142937.1:87573313-87583313 GCF_046866305.1 Octopus bimaculoides | reverse complement strand
TAATAAAATAGATATAGTAATAAAATAAATATAGATATAGTAATAAAATAGATATAGTAATAAAATAGATATAGTAATAAAATAAATATAGATATAGTAATAAAATAGATATAGTAATAAAATAAATATAGTAATAAAATAAATATAGTAATAAAATAAATATAGATATAGTAATAAAATAGATATAGTAATAAAATAGATATAGTAATAAAATAAATATAGATATAGTAATAAAATAGATATAGTAATAAAATAAATATAGATATAGTAATAAAATAGATATAGTAATAAAATAGATATAGTAATAAAATAAATATAGATATAGTAATAAAATAGATATAGTAATAAAATAGATATAGTAATAAAATAAATATAGATATAGTAATAAAATAGATATAGTAATAAAATAGATATAGTAATAAAATAAATATAGATATAGTAATAAAATAGATATAGTAATAAAATAAATATAGATATAGTAATAAAATAGATATAGTAATAAAATAGATATAGTAATAAAATAAATATAGTAATAAAATAAATATAGTAATAAAATAAATATAGATATAGTAATAAAATAGATATAGTAATAAAATAGATATAGTAATAAAATAAATATAGATATAGTAATAAAATAGATATAGTAATAAAATAAATATAGATATAGTAATAAAATAAATATAGATATAGTAATAAAATAGATATAGTAATAAAATAGATATAGTAATAAAATAAATATAGATATAGTAATAAAATAGATATGGTAATAAAATAGATATAGTAATAAAATAAATATAGATATAGTAATAAAATAGATATAGTAATAAAATAGATATAGTAATAAAATAGATATAGTAATAAAATAAATATAGTAATAAAATAAATATAGATATAGTAATAAAATAGATATAGTAATAAAATAGATATAGTAATAAAATAAATATAGTCCACAACGAACGTGCAGACTCTCGCGTCCAATTTATTTGTAGCAACTCTCAAAGAGAACTACGATCGACGAAACAGCCTGCTCGTGAAATTAACGTGCAAGTGGCTGAGCACTCCACAGACACGTGTACCCATAACGTAGTTCTCAGGGAGATTCAGCGTGACACAGAGTGTGACAAGGCCGGCCCTTTGAAACACAGGTACTACTAACGAGTCTTTTAAGATTTTTGGTAGCAGAATTGGCGAATTCTTGAAAATACTTCCATCGATGTTTAAGGAAGACTTTCCAGTTATCATCTTACTTAAAACAGTATATTTTCCACATAATGGATTCGATATACCCTGAAAGAATGAAGTAAAAAAAAATACATTCAAGTATCCAGCAACGCTAAAACATTATCAACAATAGCTACCACCCTTGTGTATGTTTGTTTGTTTCACACACATGTTACTGAAACATGGAAATATCACATGTTTTTGCATGTGAATAGACGAATATATCATATCACGCGTTTAGGTTATGCTAATTGAATTTTTAAAATGTTACACGTTGTCTAAAAGGTTTTCTGCAACTTGACAAATCTCGGTGATTAATCATATTTCGATAAGTCTACGAAATATTTCTACTCATATGTTGTCACGCACATCTCCAAATTAATCGTATGTAACATCGATAACGAAAATCTCATAATCACCATCTAAGAAGCATCGGTTTCTAATATATTATATTAAGTACTTCATTAGAAACACAAAACTTCAATAATATGCACACACATATTCATACATACATTTACGTAAACCCAAATGAAGACGAATGTATGCACATATATGTGGACATAGATGTATACACACACACATATACAGAGATTTGTTTATAATAAGAGGTATATGACTTCCTATACATTTGTTTACATGGAAATTATAAACGCTCGACGTATTACTCTTTCAGTTGGCTGATTTTAAACCACTAGCAACATATGTACGTTTGGCTATATGTCAATGTGTGTGTGTGTGTGTGCTTGTGTGTGTGCTTGTGTGTGTTGTGTGCGTGTTTGTGCGCATGTATACATGTATGTGTATATGTGAGTGTGTGCGTGTCTATATATATATATATATATTCTCACACACAATATATATATGCACACATATAAATATGTATGTCTACTCCCACCCTACCAACACCAAGCTCTTCATCCCCTACTCCCAATGCTTCCGTCTGCGCAGGCTCTGCAGAGACTCAGTCTCAACACGTGGCTCGTGGATATCCCCTCTCCACTATCCACACAGCCCTTGCCAGAGCACGTTCCATGCAGAATCGACCCCAGGACTTATTCTTTGTAAGCCTAGTACTTATTCTATCGGTCAATTTTGCCGAACCGCTAAGTTACGGGGACATAAATAAACCAGCATCGGTTGTCAAGCGATGTTGGGTGGGGGGACAAGCACAGACGTACAAACACACACACATGTATACATATACATATATACGATGGGCTTCTTTACAGTTTCCGTCTACCAAATCCACTCACAAGGCTTTGGTCGGCTCAAGGCTATAATAGAAGACACTTGCCCAAGGTGCCACGCAGTGGGACTGAACCCGGAACCATGTGGTTGGTAAGCAAGCTACTTACCACACAGCCACTCCTGCGCCTATGTATGTATATATATACATCAACAACTGTTTATTAACACATTCACAAACGGTCTGCACACGTATATATCATGATCTAGCAAGGAATGTAAATAGATTGTGGGGAAACAAGGGAAACAATTGTTCCTGTAGCAGTTGCTGCGCTTGTCGCGACACCAAGGCGACTGACTGAGAGATTGGAATTGAAACAGGCATTGAAGACCGGCTGAAAAGTGCAATCCTGTGTTCAGCAAGAATACTAAGATATTGAAAGACCAAGGGACCTGTCAGGGAACCAGATATAAATCGGATTGCACTTCTCAAATTATTCCCTTGATATGCAGGCTCATATTCAGAGCAGTGTCCAGCATGGCCGCAGTCAAATGAATGAAACAAATAAAAAGAATATAAGGCACACAGTCTGAAATAACACTAAGCATTTCGCCCGGCGCTCTAACGATTCTACCAGCTCGCAGCCTTAATAATAATAATAATAATAATAATAATAATAATAATAAGAAGAAGAAGAAGAAGAAGAAGAAGAAGAAGAAGAAGAAGAAGAAGAAGAAGAAGAAGAAGAAGAAGAAGAAGAAGAAGAAGAAGAATTTTGGCACAAGGCCAGCAATTTCAGGGGAGGGGTTACGTTGATTACATCGACCCCTTCCCGCCCCCACCTCCAGTGCTCAACTGGTACTTATTTTATCAACCCCGGTAAAGGATGAAAGTCAAAGTCGACTTCGCTGGAATTTGAGTTCAGAACGTACAGCCGGAAGAAATGCCGCTAAGCACCTTTTTTTTTGCGGCATGTTAACGATTCTACCAGCTTGCCACCTTACAATACTAATAATACAAATACTACTACTACTACTACTAATAATAATAATAATAATAATAATAATAATAATAATAAAATGAATGGATAAAGGATTGGGGCATATTGTAAAAGAATGGTAAAATAGTAAGCTGTAATGTGTAGCCAGACATGGGGGCAATTTTAAATTCTGAAGTAGTTTCTAAAGTACGTCTGAAAGTTGTAGCTATATTAGCGATAGTTCTTAATATCTAATCCAGATGGCAGCACAAATACCAATGGTCTTTATTACAGGCAACGCCTTATTACTTCACTTGGTTGAAAGCGTGGAAGGAATAAGAAGCGGATACGTTGAGAAACGCGAAGAAAGTAAAGCGTGGATGATGGAAAGTGGAGGCGGGGGGGGCTGGAGGATGCTGTGTGTGAGTATGAGAATAGTGCGTGCTTGTGCGCGCGCGAGCGTGTGCGAGTACGTGTGTGTGTGTGTGTGTGTGCGTGTGAAGAGA
Source organism: Octopus bimaculoides (assembly GCF_046866305.1). NCBI lineage: Eukaryota > Metazoa > Mollusca > Cephalopoda > Octopoda > Octopodidae > Octopus > Octopus bimaculoides. The sequence goes on along the minus strand of NC_142937.1, from coordinate 87,579,421 downwards.
GAGAGTGAAATAGAAAGAGAGTGTATGGTAGTAAACAAACTGAATGAAACGAAGTATTTTGAATAATTTAGCATCAATCACTGAAATCTAGTTTGAAACACACACACACACACATACACACACACACATACACACACACATACACACACATACACACACACACATACACACACACATACACACATATATATTGTATGTATATGTATGTATAAGTGGAGGCGCAATGGCCTCTGTGGTTAGGGCAGCGGACTCGCGATCGGAGGATCACGGTTTCGATTCCCAGACTGGGTGTTGTGTGTGTTTATTGAGTGAAAACACCAAAAGCTCTTTCGCCCCAACTTTCTCTCACTCTTTCTTCCTGTTTCTTGAGTAATGCCGCGATGGACTGGCGTCCCGTCCAGCTGGGGAGGACACATACGCCATAGAAACCGGGAAACCGGGCCCGTGAGCCTGGCTAGGCTTTAAAAGGGCGCATAAAAAAATATGTATGTATATAAGGCAGGTATCTATGTGTATGTAAGCGTGTATAATCATGTATATATATATATTTGTGTAACGTTGTTCGTTTTTTCCGTCCTTGTTTTTATATACCTTCGCTGCTTTCTTCCAAGGAATCTGATGCTCTTAGCTTAGTTTTTCCTTGGGGCTGGCCAGATTGGAGCAATCTTGAGTATAACCAGCCAAAATTGCAAAGATAATCTGGAACTCGACTGAGGAAAGAAAACTCCGAATGACCCGTCCTTGTTTTCTTTGTATCGTCTGTCTGGATGTTTTGCGCTCTTGTACCATTTTGTATTATATATATATATATATATATATATTTATTCTTTTACTTGTTTCAGTGATTTGACTCCGGCCAGGCTGGAGCACCGTCTTTAGTTGAGCAAATCGACCCCACGACTTATTTTAGTCGGCCTAGTACTTATTATATCGGTGACTTTAGCCGACCCGCTAAGTTACGGGGACGTAAACATACCAGCATCGGTTGTCAAGCGATGTTGGGGGACAAACACAGACACACAAACATCTACACACACACACACACACACACACACACACACACACACACACACACACATATATATATATATATATATATATATATATATATATATATATACGACGGGCTTCCTTCAGTTTCCGCCTACCAAATCCACTCAAAAGGCATTAGTCGGCCCGAGGCTTTAGTAGAAGACACTTGCCCAAGGTGCCACGCAGTGGGACTGAACCCGGAACCATGTGGTTTGTAAGCAAGCTACTTACCGCACAGACACTCCTACGCCTATTTAGTTTACTTGAGGCCTTACGCGGATTATAGGATTACTCGGACTATTTTCAGTCTTATGTTGGCTTTACGTCTGTTTATACATTCAGTGTTGATTACAACTTTATAGATATACTTTGTGGTATAGTTTAGTACTAAAACGAAACTGTGAATGGACTAGAAATACACAAATAAACAAACATGGCGTCGAAAGCAAAATGTTACCAGATTGTCGCTTTGCAAACAGATGGAGTGAGTAACAAGGACATAATAAAACTGTTGAATGTGTGCTGTAAAACAATGTTCAATACTTGGAAACGATATATGGAGTCCGCTACTTCCTCTAGCAAGCCAAATCCTGGTAGAAATCGATCAATTTGTACCAAACAAACTGTTGAAACGTTGAAGCGTTGAAGACACGAATGAACCAAAATCCCCGCAAGAGCACAAGAAACCTACAAAAACTCTTGATATTTCGAAATCATCAATGCACAGGATTTTTAAAGAGGATTCTAAAGCCAACTGCATACAAGAAACAATCCCAGCAGTTAATTTCAGAAGCTTCCAAGAAGAAACGGCTCGACAGGGGTAAAACCATATTAGCTGAGATGAAACGGACTGCTAACAAAGTGCTAATCTGGTCCGACAAGAAGATCTTCACCGTGGAGACAGTTACCAACAGGCAGAATAACAGGTCTTAGGTACGTAATGTGGTAGACTTGCCGAAGGTAGCAGGAGCCATTTACGCCGTCAGACGTCGGCTTAATTCATGGTGTCGGCCGCAGTTGCATTTGATATATCCAAGTCTCCTTTGATCTTCATTGATGCTGGCGTCAAGGTCAACAGTGAAGTTTATGTGGAAATGTTGGATGAGAAAGTGTTACCCTGGGTCACAGAAATCTTTGATGACCGTTACACCTTCATTCAAGACGGGACTCCGGCCCACACATTCAATTTAACACAGAGATGCAAAGTACTTATTCTATCGATTTCTTTTGCCGAGCCGCTAAGTTACGAGACCGTAAACACACCAGCATCGGTTGTCAAGCGATGCTGGGGGGGGGGGACAAATACAGTCACACAAACATACATGCACACATGTATATACATATATACGACAGGCTTCTTTCAGTTTCCGTCTACCAAATCCTCTCACAAGGCTTTGGTGAGACTGAACCCGGAACCATGTGGTTGCTAGGCAAGCTACTTACCACACAGCCACTCCTACGCCTATAATGCTAATTGTTTGGTGGAAGGCAGCTGCTCACTTGACGTCAATGTCGTAGAAGAAAATTCAAAGAACAGTAGGTAACCAGACGACACAGATTAGTATTTTACGAATCTTCTTTCCAAAATATACTTTAACGATTCGATTAATTACTGTGAATCGGCAGAATTGTGAGAGCGTCGGAAAATATGCTTTGCGGTATTTGTTCCGGCTCTTTAAGTCTGGAGTTCATATCCAGCTGAGGTCAACTTTGCCTTTCAGCCTTTCACGGTCGATAAAATAGAGTAGCTGTCAATCAAGTACTGGAGTCGATGACACCGACTTGCTCCTCGATATTGCTGGCCTTGAGCCTAATTCAACAATCATTAGTGGAGCAAAAGGATATGTAACAACTCACGCGAATCAAATTATAGCTGAACTCGGAGTTTTAAAGGAATTCAGTTCTGTAATTCATACGTTCCAACTAATCACCGTATCTGATACGATTAAAAACCTGTAAGGCCTTCATAAAATCTCAAGTCAATAGTTGTGAAAAGGACTTCAGAAATAATGCTACACTTTATAATTATACAAGTGGGTATGGAGCCAATTAAAATAGACTTTAAATGTCTACAAAACACAAACTGCGTGCTCTTTGTTCGTAACGCAAACTGATAGATAGATAGATACATTTCTTTTATTAGCCACACAGGGCTCAACGAAGATGGGACAAATACAATGTAGAGCTTTTCTTTTTGGGAGGGGGAAGAAAAAAAAGGGGGGTCGATCAAAAGGGATCGTAGGAAGGAAAAGGGGGTAGTTCGATCAAAAGGGATCAAAAAAAAAAAAGATATGCATATACGTATATGTGTGTGTATATATATATATATATATATATATATATATAATACTACAAATGATATGTGAGCATATGCATATATACATACATATATGTACATACCTACATCTATATGTATATATAGATGCATATCCGGGTACAGTACGTCAAAAAAACGTGGACAAAAAAGGAACGAGAACATATATAAAGCACAAAAAACGAACTTTTTTACGGAATGAACACATGGGAAAACAGACAAGCCACATATGGAACTTTTCCTTCATCAGCTGCCTCTATTCTAAACTAGACGTTTCGAAGATGAGGCACAACGCGCTCTTAGAATTGCTCTTCCCGCAAAGCAATACCTGCTATGCGGAAGGTTCCAAAGTGGCAAACAGAAACCAAGACAGGGAAAACTAAACAGTGAAAACAAACGTTGAGGGCCGTTAAGCCGAACGAGATGAGATACTGAACGCTATATGTTCATGCATACATAGATCATACATTCATGCATGCATGCATGCATACATACATACATACATACATACATACATACATACATACATACATACATACGTGCGTACGTACTTGCGTATATATATATACATTCTATGTTTACAGGTTTAGTTTTAAATATTTAATACCATACTGCGGGTGAACATGTTATTTGCAATTTCAGGAGTGAGTGATGAGGTTAGGCCATTTGTTGTTGAAATGTGAAGATTGTAGGGTTGTACATTGTGTTGCGGAAGGAATCTTTCGAAAATCTATTGCCATTACATGGAGGAAAGGCTATGTGTATGCGAGAAGGAAGTGAGATTAAAATTTATGTTACACGGAGACTAGCGAGAATGGATAGATTAGCGAATGCGCTACGTTCACTTCTTATCGGTTGTTGATAACTTGTTTATGTTGCCTAATGAGGATAGCTTCTTTGATCCATGGATTCCCAATATTTGGTCTACGACTGAAATAATAGCCGTGACATCGTGATTCCCGTATTTATGCAAGTTTTTTTCGACTAATAGAGATGCATAGAAATGTGCTCTGATTCAGGTGTGAAAATATCGAATCTTAACCGCAAATAATATTTCTGTCTTGAAACAATGGGGATCGCAGCCTTAGGTACACTCTAGTTCTCCGAATGAATAACAAGAACTGTAGTAGAAAAGCTGAAAGAACAAAAATACTTCACTGACTGAGAAAGAAAGCGGGAACTAGTACACTAAAGTCCAAAATAACAACTGATTGGTGAAAACCAGATGAAAAGTCTACCAAAGTCTATGCCAACAGAGCATAGCCAAGAGGAAATGGGGGGGGGGGACTTTGTGGTTCGGCCGTAACCGAAGATGCTGGCGGTTGAATTTGGCTGTTATTTCTAGCTGATCAAGGGACCGCATTGAGTCTTCTTTGTGTAATGGTCCTGGGGAAGGAGTTGAGTGTTAAAGGCTAGAGGTTGATAGTGGTGGTGAGAGGGTGGGAGTGAGAGAATATAAAGTAAATACAAAGGCAGGAAAGCAGAAGGTTACTTGGTGCGACGGTGAGCTGTTTGCTGTTTCCGTTGCCCTTGTTGTTGTTGTTGTTGTTGCTGTCTGTAGGTCGAATGTACCTTTCCTGTTGTAGATTCCTCCGAGAGTTGCAGCATCTTACAGCTAATACCATATTTTACGTTTAGACAAACATTGCCAGCAAACGAGCAAACCAAAGCGCAGAGCTTGAAGGCTCTACAGCAGCGTGCAAACAGAAAGACTGGTGGTGGGGTGGCGGTGGCGGTGGCGGCGGTGGAGGTGGAGGTGGCGGTGGTGGGGGTGGAGGTGGAGGTGGCGGCGGTGGAGGTGGCGGCGGTGGAGGTGGCGGCGGTGGAGGCGGTGGAGGTGGCGACGGTGGAGGTGGCGGCGGTGGAGGTGGAGGTGGTGTTGGCGGCGGCGGCGATGGTGGTGGTGGTGGTGGTGGCGGTGGCGGTGGTGGCGGTGGGGCTGGTGGCGGCGGTGGTGGTGGTGGCGGTGGAGGTGGAGGTGGTGTTGGCGGCGGCGGCGATGGTGGCGGTGGTGGTGGTGGCGGTGGTGGTGGTGGCGGTGGTGGTGGTGGCGGTGGTGGAGGTGGACAGGGGATGAGAATGGAACTGGCGATGATAGAACTGATGTTGGCAGAGGGGGGTGAGGGTGATATTGGCGGGGGGACGGCAGGGGCAGGGCACAGGTATTACTGATGGTGGCGAAACAAGTAATAATTTATGATGATAGCGAGAATGGTATCAGTGGTGGTGATGGTCGGATGATATAACGATAATGATGTCTAAAGGGGGTGGGCGGGGGTGGAAATACTTAAGGTTTGTTAAGACTCGAAAATAAACAAGAAATAACTGGTTTGTGAAAGATACACAGAAACAACGGCAATGTTTAACAATGTCCAGAAAAAGTTAAATATTGGTAGAATATTTCTTCTTCTTCTTCTTCTTCCTTTTCTTCTTCTTCTTCTTCTTCTTCTTCTTCTTCTTCTTCTTCTTCTTCTCCTCCTCCTCCTTCTTCTCCTTCTTTTTCTTCTTCGACTTCTTCCTCTTTTTCGTCTTCTTCTATAATACACACGTACGCATGCACATACTTAAAATGTGTTTGTGAACGCGTATACATATGTATATGTATGCAGGTACATATGTGTGTATTTGTGTGTGTATGTGTGCGTTTTACATATATGTCTTTGTGTGTGAATATACACACCTGTTATATACACACACACGTACATACAGACTTGGATTACGGTAAGACATACGGTAATACCTTGCAGTTTTACAGTAATACG
>NC_142937.1:87550813-87555813 GCF_046866305.1 Octopus bimaculoides | reverse complement strand
ATGATTATACATTTGCATGTGTGTGTGTGCGTACGTGAGCGTGTTTGTGTGTTGAAAAGGATGCGAGATGAAGAAAAACAGAAATAAATTATAGAAAGAGAAGGCGCGAGAGAGAGACATAGAGAAAGTGACAGAAAGTGAAAGAGAGGAAGAGAGAGAGAAAGAAAGGTGTGGTGGGGAGAAGAAGATGTAAACACAGGGAAAGAAGCAGCTGCTTTTAACATTGCAACCGTGAAAATTTGGCAAAATTCTAGGAATATTTCTAGAAGTTTCGACAGAACAACATGAAGCCAAACGTTGACACTTGTTATTGCTCGCCTTCCACTTTAATAAACATCGGTCGTTATCTAAACGAAATCATGTTACTAGCCTCCTAAAGTACACACCTCTAACCACATCAAATCGCTCAAATAACTGTCCACCCAGTTGTTGCTGTAGTAGTAGTAGTAGTAGTAGAAGTTGTTGTTGTTGTTGCTGCCGTCGTCGTCGTAGTTGTTTTTGTTTTTGGTGTTTTTAAAAGGGCGGTGGGTAGTAGAAATTCTAGAATGGCCGGACAAAATCTACTACGTATTTAGTTACAGCCATTTTACATTATAAATTCTAAGAGTCGATAAAAAATGTACCTGTCACATACCGAGCTTGATGTAATCACAAAAACCCTCCCTCAAAAGCTGTAGCCTAGAAATCAGTAATTTATTTATTTTTGAAAAATTCAGATCGGAAATTACGGGATAAATACGAAAGTCCTTCGCCTATCAAGGCAACAGAGATGCGCTTTCAGTTTGGTTGAGGCCTACAAATGGGGAAAGCGATGCGGTGAAACCGTTCTTTGCCCATTCGTTCCTAACCGTTGGTCAATGGCACGTAGAGCCATGTTGAAAGACTATTTATAGCGTGTAGGAGAGATCCAGCTATTGGTTGCATTCCTCGTAAAGACCACCTCACCCAACACTGTCAATGGTGGCTATGATAAAAATTGTTGTGAAGCAGTCGTGACTGAAATAGCTGTCGTCTGATCTCTATCCTTGACGAAACCCTCGGCATTTTCTTCAAAGTGCTACTTAAAGTAGAATGTAAAGCTGGAGAGAGGACGCTTCTCACGAGAAAATTTGTTAAAAGATGGGTGCAGGCGGTACGTATGAGAAAGCTAATAGTTCAATTCCCACTGAAGTGTGCAGTCGGGGGACGGCAAGTACCTGGGAAGAAAGATTTTGGTTTTATGAGTGCCCTGGCCTTCCTCATGTGGCGGTTTCCACCACTTCGTGACGCCATTTTCTTTTTGTTTGTTTTTGTTTTTTATCTATTTTCATATATATTTTTATATATTTTTTTGTATATTATCTATATTAATTCTCTGAGCGAGAGGTAAACAGTAACAGTACGGAATCGTAAAATATATTTGCCAACTAAATGTGGTGGTCCTATAGAGGACAATGATATTGTTGTTGTTTTTAGCCCCAGGAAGACATCTCCCCCAAGCTGTACTCTTTCACCACATCTTTCTCTCACCACTCTTTCTTCCTGTTTCTGCTGTACCTGTATTTCAAAGGGCCAGCTTCGTCACACTCTGTGTCACGCTGAATCTTCCCAAAGACTACGTTAAGTGTACACGTGTCCGTGGAGCATTCAGCCACTTGCGCGTTAATTTCACGAGCAGTCTGTTCCGTTCATCGAATCAATTGGAACCCTCGTCGTCGCAACCGACGGAGTGCCACGTCATAATCCAATAAGCAAGCCATAACATAGACCAAGCATCCTTTGAGGGTCTTGCATCTACTCAATTTTCGAACAATTTCCTTAAAATACGTATTATTCCTATTAATACAGTATTCAATATCGATTCCAATATTTTTCGGTCTGAACTGCATTCTCTTTGTGGTTGTACTCACCACCACTGTTAATATTTCGACATTTTTAACACCTTTGCAACTTACTCTTTCAGATTTTAGTATTTCTCAGTCGTTATTTATATATTTTCACACATCCTGTTGTCACTTAGAAAAACTACAATTATTATGCGATGTCATTCTTTTTGTTGCTCTAACAATGTATGGTCTTGTCACAATAAACTAATCACACTTAACTACCTGGTTTTCTCCTACTCCACTAGGTTAATGTTCGTACCACCCATTATCTCTTTCTCCCCACACAGTTTCTAATAAGAATACGTACAATATTGTCGTGGCTTCTGTTTTTTTCTGTTAATGCAACTTTAACTGATTTCGGTCACTGTGTCTCTAATTGTTTTCTCCTTTTATATCACAAACTCCATATAAATATGATTCGACATACCTATCAATGAATCTTTATCATAGTTTGTTCTGAGTGCCTTTTTTCTGTGTAGCACAAAATAACACTTCACTTCTAACATTTGCGTTTCATTTTCGCATTCATTTCCACCTCACTTGCTCGTCAAAATATTACTCACATCTCCGACAAACTGCTCACATTGTGATTTTTTTCACTCTACCTCGTCACCTTTTCTTCTATTCTCATTCTCTCATATTCATCCTCATCAATGTAGTTTCCAGTCTCTACCACATTTTACACCAACCAACAACGATTCTGAACTATTAACTATAAACCATCCTTGATTCTCATCTTCGCTTCTTACCGTCCTTATAACTTATCCAGCCTCTTCCTCTATCTTTCCTGAATAGTAAAAATCTACGAGCGTCACTTTTCGGATGCAGAATACAATGAGTCGTCATTATTTTCAGTTCTTTTGCGTCCTGCTTCTAAAGTTCTTCTTCGTCTCATTTAAATATCTCTGCTTCATGTATCGTTTCTGATCGCCTACGTATTTATCAAAGATATCATGTGCCTTCCATTTAATTTTGTCTTTAAAACCAGTTTAAAGTTCTATGGTATGTGTTTCCAAATAGTTCCTTCATTCCAATCTCTTTCATCTCAACGATTTCTAAAATTCCTAAGTGCTAATATCCATTTCCCTCAGTGCCTACCATTACTTCCCCAACAGGTAACACAATCCCACATTCTGACACCAACTTCTTTCTGTTATTATAAGAATGCCTCACTACTTAAACGTAAATTCCATTCCTATGTTTTTTGAGGATTTGTTTCCTAAATAAATTAGTAGCTTCAACTAACGAATCATTCTGGTTTCCACTCTTCCCAAACAATTTAAATTCGACCATAAATATAGTTGATATAGAACTTTCTTTCTTCGTTCATCCCCAACCAACGCTTGTTTTACGCAATATCAAAGTCATCGAAATGACGCTCACCACGAATATTAAAGTGACATAAATAGAACGGTTTTGTTGTGTTTCGGGATGGTAATTTTTTTTTCCTCTTGGCAAAAGAAATAAATAAATGACCATCCCGAAATACAACAATACCTGTTTCAACACACGACTTCACATCAGGAATCTTGCAAAACACATTCATAAACGTAATAGAAAGATTCCTCTTCCAAATTCAAGCCGTGTTCATTATTATAAAGTTATTACACGCTACCGTAATTAGCAAGGATATTATCTTGAGAGTAAGTGACAACAAAACTCGTCAAATCTCAAGAATCTTTCTTAAGATTCTTGCAGAATACGGAATTGCACCTTTCTGCCAGTCGAGATTGCGAATTTCAACTCCAAAATGTTTCAGCTTATGATAACTTCTTGTGGTAAAATAATGATTCCGTACCACAGTCAAGATATTCGCAGTTTCTGTTGTGGGGCCTGCGCCTCTCAACCAAGATTGCAGTTATTTTCTATATATGTTTTCTATATGTTTCCATACTTCTCCTTTTTTTTCATAGATATTGGTCATACCGTGGTTTTAGTATGACATTCTCTAGTCACAGTTTTAACTTTGATTAGTTGTTTCACTTAGCATCTGTTTTACATTTGTTGGCTTTCTTAAAGACAGAAAACATTTTTATGTTAGTGTTTTCTAGATGTTACTTTTCTATTCTTCTTTACATGTTTACAAGATATTTTTATAGTCCAACAGTGGATATTTGATAACAGTTTTCTAATCACATTAAGGCCTTACCTATTTGTATTTGTGGTAAATATGTCAGATTTTGGGTGGTGTATTTTAAAACAGTCATTATTTTTCTCTTTTTTTTTCTTTTTTGTCTAGTTTTGCTAATTTATTTATCGCCCAATTGAGAATAATATCCATTTAACTTATTACTGCTGACAGTATAATTAATACTTTATTTTTTGCATTTAACTTTGTTTTCAGTCTAAACTTACATTTCCTTTCATGTGTGCGTTTTATATTGTATCTAATTCATTTATTCTTAAAAGTATTTAAAATCTATGTTTGGTCCAATATTTTTGCGTCTAAGGCGGCGAGCTGGCAGAAACGTTAGCATGCCAGGCAAAATGCTTAGTGGTATTTCGTCTGTCTTTACGTTCTGAGTTCAAATTCCGCCGAGGTCGACTTTGCCTTTCATCCTTTCGGGGTCGATAAATTAAGTGCCAGTTACGCACTGGGGTCGATGTAATCGACTTAATCCCATTGTCTGTCCTTGTTTGTCCCCTCTATGTTTAGCCCCTTGTGGGCAATAAAGAAATAAGAAACGCTTAGCGGTTTTTCGTCTGTGGTTTTGGTGGTGGTGGTGGTGGTGGTGGTCGTCGTCGTCGTCGTCGTCGTCGTCGTCGTCGTGTAATTCTAAGTAATAGTGGGGTATGTACTGTTTCCCTTATCTAATTCTCATCTAAAACAATACAATGCCGTCCTTGAAGAGAAAGAAAGGGTAGAAAAACAAACATCCACCCGGTACCTCTTCCTTTAACTCTCATCCCTTCTCATCTCTCTCTCTCTCTCACTCACTCTCTCTCTCTCTCACCATCTGTCTCTCTTCCTCTCTCTATTCCCCTTTTTCTCATTTCCTCTCTATCTTTCTCTCTCTATTCCACTTTCTCCCTCTCTCTCTTCCTCTCTATCTCCCTCTGTCTATTACTCTTTCTCTCTCTCTCCCTTCCTCTCTCTATTTCTCTCTTTCTCTCTCTCTCTCTCTCTTCTCTCTC
>NC_142937.1:87543313-87545813 GCF_046866305.1 Octopus bimaculoides | reverse complement strand
TATTTTAAGCACGTTTATTTTTCATGTATGTGTGTAGTTGTTGTTTTTAAGTGACATGTTTTACATGTCTATATCCACAAATGTGTAGACGTAGGATGCATGTGATATGCGCGTGTGTATGGATGGATGGATGGATGGATGGATGGATGGATGGATGGAGGATCTTTTTTAAAACGGGGGCCACATTTTTCATTAACGAAACACTTTGAAACTTGGAACACTGGTAGAATGTGTCATATAAAACATCTTTTTCTCTTAGTCTTCTTTAAAAAAAAAGAAATCCATAAATTATTCCATGTTAAAGTTGTCGTATTTCTGTAATTTCAACCAATCACTGACGTCCATTCAGCCGATATACATTAAGTGCCGACTACATAAACAAACGATTCTGAAACAATTAATCCTAACCCTAACCCTAACTCTAACCCTAACCCTAACCCTAGGGTTAGGGTTAGGGTTAGGGTTAGGGTTAGGGTTAAAGCAAATTTAAAATGAAAAAAGCAAATAAAACGAAGAATCGTTTGTTTATGTAGTCGGCACTTAATGTATATCGACTGAATGGACGTCAGTGATTGGTTGAGATTATCGAAATAAGACAATTTTTTACATGAAATAAATGCGAATACAAAAATATTTTTCTGTTCTATAACACAAAATAGATAAGTATACGAAGTTTGAAAGTCTTTCCGTACCAAAAACACTACGTAAAACATTAATGAAAAATGTGGCCCCCGTTTTAAAAAAGATCCTAGATGGATAACAAATAAGGTTTTAAGGTTCAGAAAAAATACTCTGCAAAGCTTAATCTTTTCTGTCATCGTTTTCTTCTCTAGAAAGATATTCAATAGACGTTCTTTCAGGTAAATTATTGCTGTGGCCCCATCATTGCAGATCACAGATGCAGAAATACAGAATCTTCCCATTAGTTCAAGCATGCAACCTCAAATCAATGGTACACATCAATGGTGAAGTCGTTTCAAAATAAGTATATTCGTATGTACGAAGGTGAATTTAAGAAACTAATTTTATAATAACTGAAAAGAGAAATACCACGATGTTAAGAAGTTCATAAGATAATCGTTTATTTATTTGTCACCTCTTTTCTTTTATGTATATGAGTGTATACACTGTATATATATATATATATATATATATATATATATATATATATATATATATATATATATATATATATATATATATATACATGTATATATGTACGTGTATATATATACAGGGTGCGGTGAATATATTGTCGTCTAAATTACGCAAATTGAAAATAACACTGACATCTCATTTTAACAGATATTTTTACCAAAATTACATAAAAGTATCTTGATATATTAAAGAGTAAATTTATTCAATAGAATCGCCATTGGCATCAACCCTGGCTTATAGATGACTTCGGAATTTCAAGCAGCTCTTCTGGACGGTCTCCTTGTTTAAGTTGCTGGATGCTGCCGTAATCCTTGCCTTCAGTTAATCTTTGGTGTTACAAGGAGTTTTGTTGGTCTCTCGCTCAACTGTGCCCCACACATAATAATCAAGAGGGTTGCAGTGTGAGCAGTTAGATGGCCAGATGTGAAGGGTGATTTTGTCACAGAAATTGTCTAACAGCCATAACTGGGTTCTCCTACTTGTGTGGCATGGTGCAGAGTCCTGTTGCCAGACACAGGGTCTTTCAGTAGCCACTCTCTTGTCCCAGGGCAGCACTACCTCCTCCAGGCACTTGATATAGGCCTCCGTGTTGAGTGTGAAACCGTGTTGGAAGATGAATACACACACACACACACACACACACACACACACACACACACACACACACACACACACACACACACGCACAACAAGAAAAATCACAAATACATTTCCTTATGAAGTTTTTGAAATTCCAAAACTACAACATAAAGTATGTATGTGTATATATGTATATGTCTGTGTGTGTATGCGATTGTATGTATATATACATGTGTGTGTGCGAGAGACAGAGAAACAGAGAGACAGAGAGACAGAGAGACACAGAGAGACACAGAGAGAGTGTGTATGTGTATGAATATATAATATATATGAGTTTATACGTGAATGTATATGTACGTATGTATATATATGTGTGGTAGCCGTGTATATCTTATAGGCATAATTTTAATATTCACACACATACATATAAACGTATAAACGCACACACACACAAACGCACACACACACACACACACACACACACACACACACACACACACACACACCCAAACACACACACATACGCACCGTGCACAATCACCATCAAATATATTTCTCTACAAAATGTTTGAAATTCCTGAAATAATCACTTACATGTATGTATGTATGTATGTATGTATGTATGTATGTATGTATGTATGTATTGCTAACTATATAAATAGATAAAAGTGGAGAGGGCAGTGTAAGATAGATGGGTGCCTAGATAACGCGATTAACAAGATACAAGATACATACATATCCGCCATTTTGTTTTTCGTGCTTC